>NC_048572.1:85045914-85208414 GCF_013265735.2 Oncorhynchus mykiss | reverse complement strand
CTCCCCTCTCTCTCTCTCCCTCCCTCCCCCCTTCTCCCCCTCTCCCCCCTCTCTATCTCTCTCTCTCTCTATCTCTCTCTCTATCTCTCTCTCTCTCTCTCTGTCTCTCTCTGTCTCTCTCTCTCGCTCTCTCTGTCCATGTGAACCAGAGCAGCTGGTCTAGCCCCTTTCCTCTCTGATCTAGCCAGCTGGAATGCCTAGCACAGCCTTGATGTTACACTACCTCATACCACATTTGTGTCCCAAATAGCACCCTATTCCCTATAATAGTGCACTACTTTTGACCAGAGCCCTATGGCACCCTATTCCCTTAGCCATAGGGCTCTGGTCTAAAGTAGTGCACTATATAGGGAATAGGGTGCCATAGGGCTCTGGTCTAAAGTAGTGCACTATATAGGGAATAGGGTGCCATAGGGCTCTGGTCTAAAGTAGTCCACTATATATTAGGGAATAGGGTGCCATAGGGCTTTGGTCTAAAGTAGTGCACTATATAGGGAATGGGGTGCCATAGGGCTCTGGTCTAAAGTAGTGCACTATATAGGGAATAGGGTGCCATAGGGCTCTGGTCTAAAGTAGTGCACTATATAGGGAATAGGGTGCCATAGGGCTCTGTTCTAAAGTAGTGCACTATATATTAGGGAATAGGGTGCCATAGGGCTTTGGTCTAAAGTAGTGCACTATATAGGGAATGGGGTGCCATAGGGCTCTGGTCTAAAGTAGTGCACTATATAGGGAATAGGGTGACATAGGGCTCTCGTCAAAAGTAGTGCACTATATAGGGAATAGGGTGCCATAGGGCTCTGGTCTAAAGTAGTGCACTATATAGGGAATAGGGTGACATAGGGCTCTCGTCAAAAGTAGTGCACTATATAGGGAATAGGGTGCCATAGGGCTCTGGTCAAAAGTAGTGCACTATATAGGGAATAGGGTGACAAAGGGCTCTGGTCAAAAGTAGTGCACTATATAGGGAATGGGGTGCCATAGGGCTCTGGTCTAAAGTAGTGCACTATGTAGGGAATAGGGTGACATAGGGCTCTCGTCAAAAGTAGTGCACTATATAGGGAATAGGGTGACATAGGGCTCTGGTCAAAAGTAGTGCACTATAATAGGGAATAGGGTGCCATAGGGCTCTGGTCAAAAGTAGTGCACTATATAGGGAATAGGGTGCCATTCAAACAGCAACATTTATCTCTCTCCACATAGTTTATCATACTGACTTTTTTCACCATAGTGAAAATCCCCTTTATAAACCCTGCTGTCGCTTTAGTAAGTGATTAATATGGCCCTGTGTTGTTGGATAGTCCTCATTGTCGATGTAATAATGCATCAATACCCAGGGACAATACAGAGATTCATTACAACAGTTATTTCTGTTTCTTATGTTAAGGCATGTTGTGTTGTTGCTATGGGAACCAACGTGATAAATGAACAGCAGTTTTATTCGCTGATCTGTAAATAAGTGTTCGCTCAAATTGACAAGATCTATGCAGTCCGGGATCTTAAGAACAAGAAATTCGTTAACATATTGTACGAATTGGATTCGTAACATATATCATACAAATTGCACAATGTTATTTTCTATTATTTATTTTTTTTAATTTGCAGGACGCAACATATCATACAAAATGGTTGCCTTAGAACACAATTCGATGATAACGATCCCTATTGGACCACGACGTTAAACCTTGGGTTAGAGACGGGTTGATCGGGTTAGAGACGGGTTGATCGGGTTAGGGACTGGTTGATTGGGTTAGGGACTGGTTGATCGGGTTAGGGACTGGTTGATCGGGTTAGGGACTGGTTGATAGGGTTAGGGACTGGTTGATTGGGTTAGGGACTGGTTGATCGGGTTAGAGACGGGTTGATCGGGTTAGAGACGGGTTGATCGGGTTAGAGACGGGTTGATCGGGTTAGAGACGGGTTGATCGGGTTAGGGACTGGTTGATCGGGTTAGAGACTGGTTGATCGGGTTAGAGACGGGTTGATCGGGTTAGAGACGGGTTGATCGGGTTAGAGACGGGTTGATCGGGTTAGAGACGGGTTGATCGGGTTAGAGACGGGTTGATCGGGTTAGGGACTGGTTGATCGGGTTAGAGACGGGTTGATCGGGTTAGAGACGGGTTGATCGGGTTAGAGACGGGTTGATCGGGTTAGGGACTGGTTGATAGGGTTAGAGACGGGTTGATCGGGTTAGGGACTGGTTGATCGGGTTAGAGACGGGTTGATCGGGTTAGAGACGGGTTGATCGGGTTAGAGACGGGTTGATCGGGTTAGAGACGGGTTGATCGGGTTAGGGACTGGTTGATCGGGTTAGAGACGGGTTGATCGGGTTAGAGACGGGTTGATCGGGTTAGGGACTGGTTGATCGGGTTAGAGACGGGTTGATCGGGTTAGGGACTGGTTGATCGGGTTAGAGACGGGTTGATCGGGTTAGAGACGGGTTGATCGGGTTAGAGACGGGTTGATCGGGTTAGGGACTGGTTGATCGGGTTAGGGACTGGTTGATCGGGTTAGGGACTGGTTGATCGGGTTAGAGACGGGTTGATCGGGTTAGGGACGGGCAGGGTTATTTTTGTCATCAATAACTAGTGTCCTGGCAGTGTATCACTAAACTGATCATTAACATTTTGAAGAGGAGCCATTTTCTCATGCTCTGCTGCGCAGTACGGTCATATCTGACTGACTAAGATCATAACATGGTGTCAGAAGCGCTTCCAACCTTGTCAAATATAAGACAGGAGAGATGATTTCACAGAAAATAATAACGTTCCTTGAGTTTGGAGTGACAGAGAGTAGCTAATGGCTTTCTCGTGTCTCATCGTTGAGCGGAGCAGCCCAAGTGGAGCTGTTGCTATGGTTACTCACAGACTCACAGTCATCGTGAGTAGAGTGCATGCAGAGTGAGCTGCCTGCACACAGGGAGCGAGTGACAGACAGCGAATGGATTTTCTGATTTCGAGTTTTGGGCGGGGCCGGGCCGGGCCTTAAATTTGACAGAAGCAATCGGGCCTGAGTAGGGCTAGGTTTAAAATGCATGCCTGTTCAGGGCTTTACATAGTACACAAAAAACAAGGACCCGTTTTGGATCACAACTACTGGTTGGATTATACAAACCTTCCGGGGGGCATCACTTTAAGTCAGTTTCGGCAATATCACTTCACACATTCAAATGAGAGTCCTCCCAAAAACCTGTATTTTACGAGTACAGTATGTCCTTTCTGAAATGCATTATCTTACAAAAATGTACCATGGTAGTACAATGGGGGGGAGACCATGGTATTTCCACCAGTACCATGGTATTTTCCTGTCATTATAGTGACCAAAAAAAAAACATGATATTTGTTTCATTGTAATAGTTACCATGGTACACATATTAACCATGGTAGTACAATGGGGGGGTGACCATGGTTTTGTACGAGCAGCATGTAGTGAAACATGAAAGCAAGGTAGCTAGTTGTTTACAATGTATTATGATGGTCTGTGTCCCACCGTTTTTCAGGTAAAGAAGCCAAAAACATAGTAATTTATGGTACTCACATAATTAAACGTTGACTACTCGCTCTGCATTGGCAAAGTGTAGGCCTAGTACCTTCTTAAACCCCTTAAGCTCATAGTGAAACCACAACACACATGGTCTAGTGGCGCAGTGTACCTTCTTAAACCTTGGGAGCTGAAGGGAGTCTGAAACCTTGAACATTTAAAATAGTTTGTTGACCTGGTGTGTTTTTTTTTATTTTTCAGTTGGCTCTCTCTCATTCAACTGACTTGGCTACTCTTCGACAATTCTAGACGGTCAACATGCAAAAATAATTGTTTGTAAAAATGTGTTAATTATCATCTTATCTCATAGATACATTTTCATCATGTCATTCTCAGAATATCCCTAAAAACAGCAAGTTTAACAATGTTTCCCTTTGTTTACACTCTGTGTAAACGTTCATTGGTCCTGTCGCCATGACTACGACAGGCTAGTTTGACTGGACCTAACTTTAGCCTACATTAGCTTATATACTAAATGACTTTTATAAATTAATGAACCTATCAAAACAGAAGGCTTGTGGTATATGGCCAATATACCACGGCTAAGGGCTGTATCCAGGCACTCTGTGTTGCATCGTGCATAAGAACAGCCCTTAGCCGTGGTATATTAGCCATATACCAAAAACCCCTTGTGCCTTATTGGTTAATCATACAATGGTAATATGAAACATTTACAAAATAGCCTCCAACACTCTACTCAGCAAACTGGATGCAGTCTATCACAGTGCCATCCGTTTTGTCACCAAAGCCCCATATACTACCCACCACTGTGACCTGTATGCTCTCGTTGGCTGGCCCTCACTACATATCCGTCGCCAAACCCACTGGCTCCAGGTCATCTATAAGTTTTTTCTAGGTAAAGCCCCGCCTTATCTCAGCTCACTGGTCACCATAGCAACACCCACCCGCAGCACGCGCTCCAGCAGGTACATTGCACTGGTCATTCCCAAAGCCAACACTTCCTTTGGCCGCCTTTCCTTCCAGTTCTCTGCAGCCAATGACTGGAACTAATTGCAACAATCCCTGAAGCTGGAGACTTATATCTCCCTCTCTAACTTTAAGCATCAGCTGTCTGAGCAGCTTACCAATCACTGTACCTGTACACAGCCCATCTGTAAATAGCACACCCAACTACCTCATCCCCATATTAATACTTACCCTCTTGCTCTTTTGCACCCTAGTATCTCTACTTGCACATCATCATCTGCACATCTATCACTCCAGTATTAATGCTGAATTAACTTGTACCTCTAAGGCCTATTTCTTGCCTACCTCCCTATTCTTCTACATTTGCACACACTGTACAGAGATTTTTCTATTTTTCATTTATTTTGTGTTGTTAACTGGACGTTTGTTTATGAGTAACTCTGTGTTGTCGTTTTTGTCGCACTGCCTTGCTTTATCTTGGTCAGGTCGCAGTTGTAAATGAGAACTTGTTCTCAATTGGCCTACCTGGTTAAATAAAGGTGAAATATATATTTTTTTTAAAGATTTAGGTGCCATGGCAGTACCACGGTAATACCATAATACTTCAAGGCTAAAACCATGGTACATTTGTATGATTCAGACCACAGTAATACCATGGTACATTTGAATGATTCAGACCACAGTAGTACCATGGTACATTTTAATGAGTCAGACCACCGTAGTACCATGGTACATTTGTATGATTCAGACCACAGTAATACCATGGTACATTTTTATGATTCAGACCACAGTAATACCATGGTACATTTTTATGATTCAGACCACAGTAGTACCATGGTACATTTTAATGATTCAGACCACGGTACATTTTTATGATTCAGACCACAGTAGTACCATGGTACATTTTAATGATTCAGACCACAGTAGTACCATGGTACATTTTTATGATTCAGACCACAGTAGTACCATGGTACATTTTAATGATTCAGACCACAGTAGTACCATGGTACATTTGTATGATTCAGACCACAGTACATTTTAATGATTCAGACCACTGTACATTTTTATGATTCAGACCACATTAGTACCGTGGTACATGTTTATGATTCAGACCACATTAGTACCATGGTACATTTTAGTACGGTTTTCAGTGTGGTTTGTGTGGGAATAAAAATGGAACAGAACACTGGTTGAGATGTACTCAACATTTCAACGATGGTGGCACATGATTTTCATACAATAAAACAGTGTCAAGGGTGACGTTTATATGACAAGGTTTTAATGATTTGCCAAAATAAATTAGTGTTTTCCACGGACATGAAGAAATTCAAGTAAACATTAACTGTGTCACTCTTTTTGTTGTTGTTGATAGCTTAGTTCAAACAGCGTTTTCTCGCAGCACCGAACTATAAAAATACATAACTTTCTCTTTGGAATAGTTGGGCGAGAGTTCCGTCTGAAACAATTGAGTGCGCCTCTGTTTCGTGCAGGGATAAATTGGGTGGCTTCAATTCACTTGAACGTTTGCTATTTTGCTTAACGGTTTGAACTGAACGATAGATTTCCACCAAAAAACGTTCTTGAACAGACCTCGAGGTAGGTTTGCTCCCGATTGGTGGGTGTGGTGAGATGTGATTTGAAGCAATGAATGACGTATTTAAAGGGCATTGGCCAAGCTGCTGACAGCCTTCCCCAACCCCTCCCTGTGTTTTAACTGGTCGTTCTGTACAGCACCGTCTCAGTATAATTACTTGCTTGTTCCAGAACGTAAAACGTTCCAAGGATCCCAGATTGCACGCCCAGATTGCACGGACCCAAAAACTGTATAAACCACACATCTGTTATTCAATATTTTGCCAATACCAGTATCCACCAGTAGATGTCAGAAGAGTAACATATTAACCACTAACCTTCTCTTGTACTGTGTCCAGAGAAACATTGTCTGGGCTCTGCACTTGTTTCAGTGGCTTGGTGGTAGACTGGAATGCCTGGTCAATAACAATAACAACCGTTTCCTCATAAACATACATGCCAGTTTGAGAACTCAGTATATCAAAGTTCAGCCATGACGTCATATAGTAAGAACATGGTATAAGCATGGATAATACCAAGCACATAATACTAAGCACATAGAAATATAATTATTATTATTATATTACTTTAATATTTATATGAGCAAGCATTTGTGCATGATAATTTTCACTGGTTAAGATGTGTTGTGGTTTATACTGTCACTGCCTTGTCATTTGAAACTCCATAGAGCTGTTTATTTATTTAACCGGGCAAGTCAGTTAAGAACAAATTCTTATTTACAATGACGGTCTTCCCGGGGAACAGTGGGTTAAATGCCTTGTTCAGGGGCAGAATTACAGATTATTTTTTTTTTTTACCTTGAGCGATTCGATTCGGCAACCTTTCAGTTACTGGTCCAACGCTCTAACCACTAGGGTACCTGCCGCCTCTACACTCTAACCACTAGGGTACCTTCCGCCTCTACACTCTAACCACTAGGGTACCTGCCGCCCGTCTTCTACCTCATCAGATCAAACAAGCTGCTTGCTAGGCTTAATTTATTCATGTGTGACACTTCCTGTATTCCAAAGTTTCTGGAGGAGATATAACCTAATCCGTTGCTGCTATGTCTAGTTCTTCCTTAGTCTCAACAGTTCAGCATTGTGGGTAATGCAATGCTACACATTGGTAGTGAATGAGGTGAGTTTCCCCTTTTACTACTTAATTTGTTAATGTAATGTGTAACTCCTGCACTGTAATGTCCCTTGAGAAGCCAAACAGATGATACTCTAATGGGTTGGTTCTTCCTTATTCTCTACAATTCCGCATTGTGGGTAATGCCATGTTATGCATTGGTAGTGGATGAGGTGAAATACTGTGTGAAGGCTATAAAGCCCAATGGAAAAAGTGTTATATATTTCTCCAACCCCGTGTACTGCCATGGGACATGTAGTAGCTGCCTGGTGGGTGAGAGGCTACTCTGTTCCAGCAGCTGTGTTGGGAGCTCTCTGTTGCTCGTGTTTTGCCAGCTGCAATGGGAGAGAGGGAAGGAGGGCGGGCGGGTGGGAGGGAGGGAAGGAAGGAGGGAGGGAGGGATGGAGGGGGAACTGGGCGCCACACAGCCACAAAGAACAGACAGTACTGGACTGAACTTTCTCTCTCTCTCTCTCTCGTTGTCTGCACAGCCACAGAGTACAGTCAGTACTGGACTGAACAGGCAGGCTTTCCTCCCTCTCCTCTCCCTCCGCTGCCTGCTGGCTAACTGCTGCCTCTGCAGTACCTCACATGGAGAAACATGTGACGCTGCTGTCTCTAACAGAAAGAACCGACTGTGCTGCAGACAGACAGGCAGACAGACAGGCAGGCAGACAGACAGGCAGGCAGGCAGACAGACAGGCAGACAGACAGGCAGACAGGCAGACAGGCAGGCAGACAGGCATGCAGACAGACAGACAGACAGGCAGGCAGACAGACAGACAGACAGGCAGACAGGCAGACAGACAGACAGACAGACAGGCAGGCAGACAGACAGGCAGACAGGCAGGCAGACAGGCAGGCAGACAGGCAGACAGGCAGACAGGCAGGCAGACAGGCAGGCAGACAGACAGACAGGCAGACAGGCAGGCAGACAGACAGACAGGCAGGCAGGCAGGCAGACAGACAGACAGACAGGCAGGCAGGCAGACAGACAGGCAGGCAGGCAGGCAGGCAGACAGACAGGCAGGCAGGCAGGCAGACAGGCAGGCAGGCAGACAGCAGGATTGCTAATGTGCTATCCTGAATCAATGGAGAGATTTTAAATAAGATATATTTAAAACCACCACACAAACAAACATACACGTTTTCTTTCTTTCTCCCTGCACTTTTTAATTTCACAAAATGCCTTCCTTTTTGGCAACCACATCGAATTAATGCACTTCGTGCCCGATTCAGACTTGAGATAAGTTGACTTAACACGGACTTATGTCAAGTCTACTTATCTCAAGTCTGAATCAAGCCCTTAGTAAAAGTTGATGTTAAGTAGAATAGGTCACAGCTGCAACTGGCTATGTATCAACAACAATAGGCTCATTGTTCAAAGAAAAAAGTTACTCTTGAATGCAGCAGTCATACCACACTAACCCAACAGTTGGTTGCTGCCCTTTCTTTCATTCTCTAAGATCACTCTTGTAGAACAGAGCAAGGAAGAGAAGACAAGAACAGAGAAGAGGGGAGAGGAGAGCAGAGCAGAGGAGAGGAGAGGATAGGAGAGGATAGGAGAGGAGAGGAGAGGAGAGGAGAGGAGGGGAGGGGAGGGGAGGGGAGGGGAGGGGAGGGGAGGGGAGGGGAGGGGAGAGGAGAGGAGAGGAGAGGAGAGGAGAGGAGAGGAGAGGAGTGGGAGGGGAGGGAGGAGGGGAGAGGAAACAGGTGATTGCATAACCTAGTTAAGTCTACAGAGCTGCAGATTGACTTGATGTTGACTTGACTTCAGTTCCAACCTGCACTGTATTGTGGTGACTATACGCTAATAGTGGACTAATGTTTGGAATGGTAATTCACAGCAATATCAGTTCATCTGTAGTGTCCCCTAATTGGACAATTAGTTTGATATACACTGTAACAAGGATCATCAACTACATTCAGCCGTGTGAAGATTTGTTCTTGAGCGGATGGTCAGGACACTGGAAAATAATTGCAACACATTTGTAGACTGCGAATTGACTGCAAACAGATACAGCTGCAAACAGATACAGCTGCAAACAGATACAGCTGCGTTGCACCTGGATTCACCTGGTCAGTCTATGTAATTAAATGTTTTGCACACTCAGTGTATATCTCCTTATTATGCGTGGGAATACTTGGGAACAAATTTGCCCTGCAGGCCACCAGTTGGGGAACTCTGCACTGTACAATACACACTACACACTATACACTATACACTATACACTACACACTATACACTACACAATACACACTATACACTACACACTATACACTATACACTACACACTACACAATACACACTACACACTATACACTATACACTACACACTATACACTATACACTACACTCTATACACTACACACTACACACTACACACTATACACTACACACTGTACACTATACACTACACACTACACACTATACACTATACACTACACACTACACACTACACACTATACACTACACACTACACATGACACACTATACACTATACACTATACACTATACCCTACACATGAAACACTATACACTATACACTATACACTATACACTACACACTACACTCTATACACTACACACTATACAATATACACTATACACTACACACTATACACTATACACTACACACTATACACTACACACTACACACTACACACTGTACACTACACACTACACACTATACACTACACACTACACACTGTACAATACACACTACACATGACACACTATACACTATACACTATACACTATACCCTACACATGAAACACTATACACTATACACTATACACTATACACTACACACTACACTCTATACACTACACACTACACACTACACACTACACCCCTACACACTACACACTATACACTACACACTATACACTACACACTACACACGATACACTATACACTACACACTACACACTACACACTACACATTACACACTATACACTATACACTACACACTACACACTATACACTATACACTACACACTATACACTACACACTATACACTATACACTATACACTACACACTATACACTACACACTATACACTACACACTACACACTATACACTACAAACTACACACTACACACTACACCCTATACACTACACACTACACACTATACACTACACACTATACACTATACACTATACACTATACACTACACACTACACACAACACACTACACACTATACACTACACCTCTACACACTACACACTATACACTATACACTACACACTACACACTACACATTATACACTACACCACTACACACTACACACAATACACGATACACTACACACTATACACTATACACTACACACTATACACTATACACTACACACTATACACTACACACTACACACTATACACTACACACTACACACTATACACTATACAATACACACTATACACTACACACTACACACTACACACTACACATTACACACTATACACTATACACTACACACTACACACTATACACTACACACTACAGACTATACACTATACACTATACACTACACACTCACACTATACACTACACACTATACACTACACACTATACACTGCACACTACACACTACACACTACACCCTATACACTACACACTACACACTATACACTACACACTATACACTATAAACTATACACTACACACTACACACAACACACTACACACTACACACTATACACTACACACTACACACTATACACTATACACTACACACTGTACACTACAGACTACACACTACACACTGTACAATACACACTACACACTGTACAATATACACTACACACTACACACTACACACTACACACTATACACTACACACTACAGACTTCACACTACACACTGTACAATACACCACTACACACTACACACTATACACTATACACTACACACTATACACTATACACTACACACTACACACTACACACTATACACTACACACTACACATGACACACTATACACTATACACTATACACTATACCCTACACATGAAACACTATACACTATACACTATACACTATACACTACACACTACACTCTATACACTACACACTATACACTATACACTATACACTACACACTATACACTATACACTACACACTATACACTACACACTACACACTACACACTACACACTATACACTATACACTATACACTACACACTATACACTATACACTATACACTACACACTATACACTATACACTACACACTATACACTACACACTACACACTACACACTACACACTGTACACTACACACTACACACTATACACTACACACTGTACAATACACACTACACATGACACACTATACACTACACACTTCACACTATACACACACACTACATACTACACACTACACACTACACACTACACACTATACACTACACCCCTACACACTACACACTACACACTATACACTATACACTACACACTACACACTATACACTACACACTACACACTATACACTACACACTACACACTATACACTACACACTACACACTACACACGATACACTATACACTACTCACTACACACTACACACTACACATTACACACTATACACTATACACTACACACTACACATGACACACTATACACTACACACTTCACACTATACACACACACTACATACTACACACTACACACTACACACTACACACTATACACTACACCCCTACACACTACACACTACACACTATACACTATACACTACACACTACACACTACACACCATACACTACACACTACACACTATACACTACACACTACACACTATACACTACACACTACACACGATACACTATACACTACACACTACACACTACACATTACACACTATACACTATACACTACACACTACACACTACACCACTTCACATTACACACTATACACTACACACTACACACTACACACTACACACTACACATTACACAATATACACTACACACTCAGTGGCGACCCATCATTCGTTGTATCTACCGTAGCTTTTATTGATCTGATCATGTCAGCATCATACTTTCAAAGACAAGCAGTCATCATCATCATGAATCACGTCCACAATCTACTGGCAAATCCTCTTCATCCTTGTCAAATGAAGATAAATTCTAAATGCAATGTATCGGTGGTCATCGGCCATTGGACATAAACATTACACAACAAGATGGAAATCGCAAATTCAACAATGACTGTTTTGAAAGGAATCAGTGGCTCACTGCAAGTGTTGCAAAGCAATCACTAGCCTGCTGTTCAGTGAAGTGGGTGTGTGGTCCAAGTCTGGGTTTAAGGGTCTCTTTTCCAAGCTTAAAATGATTAACAGTCACATGCAAACCCGTGGGCCAGACTTGGTGTACAGGGAGAACACTGTAAGAACGGCCCATATATTCTAAATTATGTCGCTGTACATTTCAAAAGTGCTGAACAAATAGTTATATTGACTACGTCCGTCCTATCTCGCTCATTAATGTCTTAATGGAAATCACGGATGGCCTCTTATGCGCTCATCGTTCCCTTATGCAATAGTTCGTACATCTCAATTGTCGGTAGAAACGACATTTGTTTAAAAACCTCTCTAGGGTAGGGGGCAGCATTCGGAATTTTGGATGAAAAGCATGCCCAAATTAAATGGCCTGCCACTCGGGCCCAGAAGATACAGTGGGGCAAAAAAGTATTTAGTCAGCCACCAATTGTGCAAGTTCTCCTACTTAAAAAGATGAGAGAGGCCTGTAATTTTCATCATAGGTACACTTCAACTATGACAGACAAAATGAGAAAAAAAATCCAGAAAATCACATTGTAGGATTTTCAATGAATTTATTTGCAAATTATGGTGGAAAATAAGTATTTGTTCACCTACAAACAAGCAAGATTTCTGGCTCTCACAGACCTGTAACTTCTTCTTTAAGAGGCTCCTCTGTCCTCCACTTGTTACCTGTATTAATGGCACCTGTTTGAACTTGTTATCAGTATAAAAGACACCTGTCCACAACCTCAAACAGTCGGACTTTCAACTCCCTCAACGCCATTACAGTATCCATTGACTTAGGACTCAATTTGCACTTCCTATGCCTTCCACTAGATGTTAAAAGTCTTTAGAAATTGTTTCAGGCTTGTGTTCTGATAAATGAGGGAGTAAGACCAGTCAGAATGAGTGGACCCTGATGTGTCAGAGCTTTTTCATGTGCAATCCCGAGAGAGTGCATTTCTTGTTTACCTTTTATATTGACGACATTATTGTCCTGTTGAAATATTATAGATCCTTTAGGCTAAAAACAACCTGATGATTGAATATAAACATCGTTTCATGTTTTTATGAACTTTACGGATACAATTTGGATTTTTTTGTCTGCCTGTTTTGACTGCGTTTGAGCCTGTGGATTACTAAAGAAAACGCGTGAACGAGGTTTTTGGATATAAAGAGACTTTATCGAACAAAGGGCACATTTATTGAGTAAATGAACGCCTTCTGAGTGCCACCATATGAAGATCATCAAAGGTAAGGGATTCATTTTATCTCTATTTCTGAGTTTTGTAACGCTTCTGCTTGGCTGGTTACTGTTTGTAATAATTTGTCAACTCTCAAATAATCGTACGGTATGCTTTCGCCGTAAAGCATTTTAAAAATCTGACACCGTGGTTGGATTCAGAAGAAGTTAATCTTTAAATCTATGTCAAATATGTTTTGTTTTCTGCATTTTTATAACTGAGTATTTATGTATTTGAATTTGGCGCTCTGCAATCTCACTGGATGTTGGCCAGACGTACCCTAGAGAGGTTTTAAGCAAGTCAACCATATCAACTATATATTTTTTAAAGGCAGTAAATGAGGCTGAATTAACTGTTTCGCTGCCAGACAAGGTTCCGCTGATAGCCAGGTGTAACGGTGGCAAGGATTCACTCCATGGTGCTGAAAAGAAAGCTCTGCTATTGGGACAGCTTCATGTAGGTCCTAACAGTTTGTGGGCACCGTTATAGGGCAGTTAAGGTATTGGTTAGTGTTGTGTTGTGTAGTGTAGTGTAGTGGCTTTGCTGGCATGAATCTGAAAGAAATTGGGAGAGTTTGCCCCACCAACATTTATATGCTAAAATCACCACTGTATACACTATAGATTAAACACTATAATTAAGGCCAGGAGTTTTTCCTCATCACGAAAACTGACCGGGAGAAACTCTTTCCCCAGATCTAGTTGGGACCCTAGTAGTTAACACAACTCTGCTCCAGTAAACCAATGATCTCAAGACTCTGATACTGTAGGCCCCATTTGATTTTACCAGTACAGTGGGCTGTCAATTGAGAAGGGGGTAGCTGCAGCACAATATGGCAACTGGAGTATGGGCGAGTAGGTGTGTCAAAAGGAAAGTAGTGGGTGTGTAGAAAGGAGTGGGTGTGTCAAAAGGAAAGTAGTGGGCGTGTAGAAAGGAGTGGGTGTGTAAAAAGGAAAGTAGTGGGCGTGTAGAAAGGAGTGGGTGTGTCAAATGGAAAGTAGTGGGCGTGTAGAAAGGAGTGGGTGTGTCAAAAGGAAAGTAGTGGGCGTGTAGAAAGGAGTGGGTGTGTCAAAAGGAATGTAGTGGGCGTGTAGAAAGGAGTGGGTGTGTCAAAAGGAATGTAGTGGGCGTGTAGAAAGGAGTGGGTGTGTCAAAAGGAAAGTAGTGGGCGTGTAGAAAGGAGTGGGTGTGTCAGAAGGAATGTAGTGGGCGTGTAGAAAGGAGTGGGTGTGTCAAAAGGAATGTAGTGGGCGTGTAGAAAGGAGTGGGTGTGTGGAATGCGCTCTGTTAAATACTGTTAAAAACTTCCCACACCGTTGCGGGACAGTAAACGGTGCTTGGCAAGTGGGAGCGAAGGACACTATGTCCCAGTGTTGTTGCCATTCATCCCCTACCCATTGAGTAGACTGTATACATATCAAGGCCAGATCTAAATGATATTAGTTATTTATTGTGTAGGCTGCTGTCCTGGGAAGGAAAACACTTGACACATTAGCAGGCACCTCAACATCGGAGCTGGTCGTCGGTTTTATCAACTTGTCATGCAGCCCAATCAGCATTTGCAAAATGTCTTGAGTGGCAATGAATCTGTCCAATTAGCTGATTCGCCTTCCATACCCTCTCTCCTTTCGACACACCCACTTGCCCATACTTCGATCGCCATATTGGGCTGCAGCTATCCGTACTTGCATCGATTAGCCCGTCTTGGCCTGAGGTAAGAACAGCCCAAACCCCAACGGAGAAGAACCCAGAAATTACAAATCAGTCCTATAGATGGACTAAAAATAGTACGTGGAAACTACCAGAAAGCAATTGGAAATCAAAAAATAAAACACTTTGACAGAAGCTTTCTTTCAGCCAAACACTTTTAAACTTCCTGCTACAGTGTTTGAAAGCGTGTATTTATAGTTGATTAATGGAAGACAGTGCTGGCTAGCTGCTCCAGCTGGCTGCAGATATAGTTAAGCTATGATGGCTGACCTATATTTTTTCCTCAACTCTGGACTAGGAGAGAGAGAGAGAGAGAGAGAGAGAGAGAGCGAGAGAGAGAGAGAGAGAAATAAAGAGAGAGACAGAGAGAGAGAGAGAGAGGGAGAGAGAGAGAGAGAGAGAGAGAGAAATAAAGAGAGAGACAGAGAGAGGGAGAGAGAGAGAGAGAGAGAGAGAGAGAAATAAAGAGAGAGAGAGAGAGCGAGAGAGCGAGAGAGAGAGAGAGAGAGAATGACTATCAGACCGTAGAAAAATTACAGCATATCTAAAAAGGTCAGAAACAAACCACAAGGGAGAAGAACCTAGTAAATTACACAAGGCCAATCAGTCCTATAGATCAGCGTTTCCCAAACTTGATCCTGGGGCTCCCCCTGGGTGCACTTTTAGTTTTTTGCCTAAGCACTACATAGCTGATTCAAATAAATCAACTCATCATCAAGGTTTGATTATTTGAATCAGCTGTGTAGGAGAGGAGTTTCCTGTGTAGTCTGGGGAGTTTCCTGGCCATGGACCCAAAATATTGATGTTTTGTTCCCCGAGCCACTTAGTTATCACTTTTGCCTTATGGCAAGGTGCTCCATCATGCTGAAAAAGGCATTGTTTGTCACCAAACTGTTCCTGGATGGTTGGGAGAAGTAGCTCTCGGAGGATGTGTTGGTACCATTCTTTATTCATGGCTGTGCTCTAAGGCAAAATTGTGAGTGAGCCCACTCCCTTGGCTGAGAAGCAACCCCACACATGAATGGTCTCAGGATGCTTTACTGTTGGCATGACACAGGACTGATGGTAGCGCTCACCTTGTCTTCTACGGACAAGCTTTTTTCCGGATGCCACAAACAATCAGGAAAGGGGATTCATCATAGAAAATGACTTTACCCCAGTCCTCAGCAGAATATCAGTCTGTCCCTGATGTTTTTCCTGGAGAGAAGTAGCTTCTTTGCTGCCCTTCGTTGACACCAGGCCATCCTCCAAAAGTCTTTGTCTCACTGTGCATGCAGATGCACTCACACCTGCCTGCTGCCATTCCTGAGCAAGCTCTGTACTGGTGGTGCCCCAATCCCGCAGCTGAATCAACTTTAGGAGACGGTCCTGGCGCTTGCTGGACTTTCTTGGGTGCCCTGAAGCCTTCTTCACAACAATTGAACCGCTCTCCTTGAAGTTCTTGATGGTCCGATAAATGGTTTATTTAGGTGCAATCTTACTGGCAGCAATATCCTTGCCTGTGAAGCCCTTTTTGTGCAAAGCAATGACGACGGCACGTGTTTCCTTGCAGGTCACTATGGTTGACAGAGGAAGAACAATGATTCCAAGCACCACCCTCCATTTGAAGCTTCCAGTCTGTTATTCGAACTCAATCAGCATGACAGAGTGATCTCCAGCCTTGTCCTCATCAACACTCACACCTGTGTTAATGCAATTCATCTGATCACTCTTCATAACATTCTGGAATATATGCAAATTGCCATCATACAAACTGTGGCAGCAGACTTTGTGAAAATTAATGTTTGCGTCATTCTCAAAACTTTTGGCCACGACTGTACATAAAAAAATGTATAATTCTTGAATCAGCTGTTATAGACACTTAGAACCCTTTGGATTACAGCAATTACAGAAAAGGGATTACATTTAAAAACAAATACAAACCCTGCAGCTCCACAGGGAACTTCAACCTGCAGCTCCACAGGGAACTCCAACCTGCAGCTCCACAGGGAACTCCAACCTGCAGCTCCACAGGGAACTCCAACCTGCAGCTCAACAGGGAACTTCAACCTGCAGCTCCACAGGGAACTCCAACCTGCAGCTCAACAGGGAACTTCAACCTGCAACTCCACAGGGAACTTCAACCTGCAGCTCCACAGGGAACTTCAACCTGCAGCTCCACAGGGAACTCCAACCTGCAGCTCCACAGGGAACTCCAACCTGCAGCTCCACAGGGAACTTCAACCTGCAGCTCCACAGGGAACTTCAACCTGCAGCTCCACAGGGAACTCCAACCTGCAGCTCCACAGGGACCTTCAACCTGCAGCTCCACAGGGAACTCCAACCTGCAGCTCCACAGGGACCTTCAACCTGCAGCTCCACAGGGAACTTCAACCTGCAGCTCCACAGGGAACTTCAACCTGCAGCTCCACAGGGACCTTCAACCTGCAGCTCCACAGGGAACTTCAACCTGCAGCTCCACAGGGACCTTCAACCTGCAGCTCCACAGGGAACTTCAACCTGCAGCTCAACAGGGAACTTCAACCTGCAACTCCACAGGGAACTCCAACCTGCAGCTCCACAGGGACCTTCAACCTGCAGCTCCACAGGGAACTCCAACCTGCAGCTCCACAGGGACCTTCAACCTGCAGCTCCACAGGGAACTTCAACCTGCAGCTCCACAGGGAACTCCAACCTGCAGCTCCACAGGGAACTTCAACCTGCAGCTCCACAGGGAACTTCAACCTGCAGCTCCACAGGGAACTTCAACCTGCAGCTCCACAGGGACCTTCAACCTGCAGCTCCACAGGGAACTTCAACCTGCAGCTCCACAGGGACCTTCAACCTGCATTTCCACAGGGAACTCCAACCTGCAGCTCAACAGGGAACTTCAACCTGCAGCTCAACAGGGAACTTCAACCTGCAGCTCCACAGGGACCTTCAACCTGCAGCTCCACAGGGAACTCCAACCTGCAGCTCCACAGGGACCTTCAATAGCATTATATGGCAGTGAGGTGTGGGGTCCACTATATGGCAGTGAAGTGTGGGGTCCACTATATGGCAGTGAAGTGTGGGGTCCACTATATGGCAGTGAAGTGTGGGGTCCACTATATGGCAGTGGAGTGTGGGGTCCACTATATGGCAGTGGAGTATGGGGTCCACTATATGGCAGTGAAGTGTGGGGTCCACTAAATGGCAGTGGAGTATGGGGTCCACTATATGGCAGTGAAGTGTGGGGTCCACTATATGGCAGTGGAGTGTGGGGTCCACTATATGGCAGTGGAGTGTGGGGTCCACTAAAAGGCAGTGAAGTGTGGGGTCCACTATATGGCAGTGAAGTGTGGGGTCCACTAAATGGCAGTGAAGTGTGGGGTCCACTATATGGCAGTGGAGTGTGGGGACCACTTACAATGCAAGAATTTGCCAAATGGGACAAACATCCAATTGAAATCCTGCATGTGGATTTCTGTAAGAGCATCCTCAGAATACAGAGAAAAACTCAAAACAACGCCATGCAGAGCAGAATTAGGCCAATTCTCTCTTCTGATTAATATCCCCCCAAAAAATATTCACCGAATGTTATAATAATTTAAAAACAAGTGACCCCACTCCTTTACAAAGCCCTCAAATGCCAAGAGTTGACTATAAAAAAAGAGTCCCCTCATACAGCTGGTCCTGAGGCTCAATGCTACCAACCCAATAAAGCATCTGGCCCAACCAAATCATCACAAAACAAAAATTTAAATATATCACCTATTGGAAAGACACCACAAAAAAATCAAAGTAAACTTCAATGCTATTTGTCTCTAAACAGACAGTACATGGCGGCAGACTATCTGACCACTGTGACTGATAGAAAACACTGACTAGGTACAGACTCAGGGAGCACAGCCTGGCCATTGTGACGGGTCGTCACAGACAAACCTGGCTGTCCAGAGAGGACAGGGTGCGCTCATTCTGCACCCAGGAAGAGATAGAGACAGCTGTATTTTCTGTCAAATTGTGACCGATGATCAAAAAATATAAAGCAATATGAAGAATCTGAAAACCTAAATGATGAAGATAACTTCAATATATAGTTGGTGAAAAAACAAAATGGCAGCCAAATGTGTGGCCTCCTGGCACAAACTGAGGAACAGCCAATGAGAAGTAGAGGGTGATTATTCAACCTGAGGGGACAGCCAATGAGAAGTAGAGGGTGATTATTCAACCTGAGGGGACAGCCAATGAGAAGTAGAGGGTGATTATTCAACCTGAGGGGACAGCCCGTGAGAAGTAGAGGGTGATTATTCAACCTGAGGGGACAGCCAATGAGAAGTAGAGGGTGATTATTCAACCTGAGGGGACAGCCAATGAGAAGTAGAGTGATCATCAACAGTCTAGTCTATTCCTGTCTTTGGCCATCCTTGTTATACGTTTACTTTTACAACGGAAGTGTTTTACTTTCCACGTCAACAAAGTATATTGAATTGAATTAATTTTGACTCTCTCTCTCTCTCTCTCTCTCGTGTATTGAGGCAACAGGAACTGGGGCAGTGTAGTTTCGCACACATGCCTCCAGCAGCTTTGTGGAGAAAAAAAAAACGTAGTGAGCATCTCCCCGTGCTGTGACTGTGTGGTGCTGTATGTAGGCCACGGTTGGCCCAGCTTGACGAGAGGAAGGAAAGTGGGGTACAAGAGACCGTGGCAGCCAGCTAGGCAGCAACCTGAGAGGACTGGAGAGAGAGACGGGAGCCCGGCTGCCTGGCTGAATGTAGCTTAACTATGAGTTATGCAACATGGTTACAGCAGTGACCGCATTGGAGAGTAACGATCTAGACTCCAAGACACTGGCTGTCTGGCTAGAGTAGCTGTCCAGAGTAGCTGGATAGAGTAGCTGGCTAGAGTAGCTGTCCAGAGTAGCTGGATAGAGTAGCTGGATAAAGTATCGACCTGGAGTAGATGGATAGTAGCAGGATAGAGGATGGAGTAGCTGTCCAGAGTAGCTGGATAGAGTATCTGTCCAGAGTAGCTGGATAGAGTATCTACCTGGAGTAGCTGTCCAGAGTAGCTGGATAGAGTAGCTGTCCAGAGTAGCTGGATAGAGTAGCTGTCCAGAGTAGCTGGATAGAGTAGCTGGATAAAGTATCGACCTGGAGTAGATGGATAGTAGCAGGATAGAGGATAGAGTAGCTGTCCAGAGTAGCTGGATAGAGTATCTGTCCAGAGTAGCTGGATAGAGTATCTGTCCAGAGTAGCTGGATAGAGTATCTACCTGGAGTAGCTGGATAGAGTATCTACCTGGAGTAGCTGGATAGTAGCAGGATAGAGGATAGCGTAGCAGGATAGAGGATAGAGTAGCTGTCCAGAGTAGCTGGATAGAGTATCTGTCCAGAGTAGCTGGATAGAGTATCTGTCCAGAGTAGCTGGATAGAGTATCTACCTGGAGTAGCTGGATAGAGTATCTACCTGGAGTAGCTGGATAGTAGCAGGATAGAGGATAGCGTAGCAGGATAGAGGATAGAGTAGCAGGATAGAGTAGCAGGATAGATGATAGAGTAGCAGGATAGAGGATAGAGTAGCTGGATAGAGTAGCAGGATAGAGTAGGAGGATAGAGGATAGAGTAGCAGGATAGAGGATAGAGTAGCTGGATAGAGGATAGAGTTGCAGGATAGAGGATAGAGTAGCTGGATAGAGTATCTACCTGGAGAAGCTGGATAGTAGCAGGATAGAGGATAGAGTAGCAGGATAGAGGATAGAGTAGCTGGATAGAGTATCTACCTGGAGTAGCTGGATAGTAGCAGGATAGAGGATAGAGTAGCAGGATAGAGGATAGAGTAGCAGGATAGAGGATAGAGTAGCTGGATAGTAGCAGGATAGAGGATAGAGTAACTGGATAAAGTATCTACCTGGAGAAGCCAGATAGTAGCAGGATAGAGGATAGAGTAGCTGGATAGAGTATCTACCTGGAGTAGCTGGATAGTAGCAGGATAGAGGAAAGAGGATAGAGTAGCAGGATAGAGGATAGAGTAGAAGGATAGAGTAGCAGGATAGAGGATAGATTAGCTGGATAGAGGATAGAGTAGCAGGATAGAGGATAGAGTAGCAGGATAGAGTAGCAGGATAGAGTAGAAGGATAGAGTAGAAGGATAGAGGATATAGTAGCTGGATAGAGTATCTACCTGGAGTAGCTGGATAGTAGCAGGATAGAGGATAGAGTAGCAGGATAGAGGATAGAGTAGCAGGATAGAGGATAGAGTAGCTGGGTAGAGGATAGAGTAGCAGGATAGAGGATAGAGTAGCTGGATAGAGTAGCAGGATAGAGGATAGAGTAGCTCGATAGAGCTGGATAGAGTACCTGCTTGGAGTATTTGGATAAAGCCCCTTGAATAGAGCTGGATAGAGTAGCTGGCTAGAGTAGCTGGCTGGAGCACAGGAGAGTATGACTGGATGAGAGTTAACTAGCGAGGGTTAATCAAATCAAATCAAATGTTATGTGTCACATGTGCAGAATAAAACAGGTGTAGACCTTACTGTGAAATGCTTACTTACAAGCCCTTAACCAACACTGCAGTTCAAGATCAATTAGTCTGTATGTTCATTGATTGTTGAGAAATTATATGATATTGGGGACGAAAATAGCTTTTGAAAATCACTTGATGATAATTTTGAGAAATGTGCTGTTAAACACATTAGTATTATAGAAAATTCAGTGGCTAGCCCTGACTGGGATTCACAACCTGTTGTTAATTAACCCACTACCGCATTGCCAATTAGACCCCCAACCTCTTGATGAGGCCGCTAGGTGTTGGGTTAAGGTTGCTAAAGTATTCATACACTATGTGGGCTATTCTTTAGCAGTCCCAACATGTCTTTGTGCTGTACTGTAAAAACAAAATACACATTACAGTGTGTAGTCTTGGTGGGCCATCGGCTGGCAGTCAGACAGACAGACCATATGCAACATAACTGTGATTAGCTATAAAAAGACAGTGTGCACAGAAGAGAGATGAAGGAAGGAGAGAGAAATTACTCTCTTTCTTTCTCTTTCCATCTACGGTTTCAGAAAGGCAGCTCGCAAATGTATTTTTTTTTGTTGTCAGTGTTTGAAGTAAAACTGGCCCCTGTGTCGTGTTTGAAGTAAAACTGGCCCCTGTGTCGTGTTTGAAGTAAAACTGGCCCCTGTGTCGTGTTTGAAGTAAAACTGGCCCCTGTGTCGTGTTTGAAGTAGAAATGGCCCTATGTCATGTTATAAGAGTCTATAGCAGATCATATTACATGGGCATCTGGAGGCTCCTCTGCTATGAGTCATCTCCTTCTCCCTCTCTCCCCCCCACTGCTCTCCACCTACTCCTTCCGCACCTCCCTCTCTCTGTGGCCTCCTGGGCTAAGATACTCTCTGACTAAGGGGAAATCTGAAGCAGAAAAGGCTCCTCACTGCAATTGCCCTGCAGCTAAGTATGAGACATACATACTACACTGTGGTGTATTGCACTGTGGTGTACTGTGGTGTACTGTACAGTGGTGTATTGCACTGTGCTGTACTGTACTATGCTGTATGAGTCTAAGTGACCTAATGCTGTAGTCATAGTAGTTATCGTCATATAACCCTCTGAGTTTAAGTGACCTAATGCTGTAGTCACAGTAGTTATCGTCATATAACCCTCTGAGTCTAAGTGACCTAATGCTGTAGTCATAGTAGTTATCGTCATATAACCCTCTGAGTTTAAGTGACCTAATGCTGTAGTCACAGTAGTTATCCTCATATAACCCTCTGAGTCTAAGTGACCTAATGCTGTAGTCATAGTAGTTATCCTCATATAACCCTCTGAGTCTAAGTGACCTAATGCTGTAGTCACAGTAGTTATCGTCATATAACCCTCTGAGTCTAAGTGACCTAATGCTGTAGTCACAGTAGTTATCCTCATATAACCCTCTGAGTTTAAGTGACCTAATGCTGTAGTCACAGTAGTTATCCTCATATAACCCTCTGAGTCTAAGTGACCTAATGCTGTAGTCATAGTAGTTATCGTCATATAACCCTCTGAGTTTAAGTGACCTAATTCTGTAGTCACAGTAGTTATCCTCATATAACCCTCTGAGTCTAAGTGACCTAATGCTGTAGTCACAGTAATTATCCTCATATAACTCCCTGAGTCTGAGTGACCTAATGCTGTAGTCACAGTAGTTATCCTCATATAACCCCCTGAGTCTAAGTGACCTAATGCAGTAGTCACAGTAGCTATCCTCATATAACCCTCTAAGTGACCTAATGCTGTAGTCACAGTAGTTATCCTCATATAACCCCCTGAGTCTGAGTTACCTAATGCTGTAGTCACAGTAGTTATCCTCATATAACCCCCTGAGTTTGAGTGACCTAATGCTGTAGTCACAGTAGTTATCCTCATATAGCCCTCTGAGTGACCTAATGCTGTAGTCACAGTAGTTATCCTCATATAACCCTCTGAGTCTAAGTGACCTAATACTGTAGTCACAGTAATTATCCTCATATAACCCCCTGAGTCTGAGTGACCTAATACTGTAGTCACAGTAGTTATCCTCATATAACCCTCTGAGTCTAAGTGACCTAATACTGTAGTCACAGTAGTTATCCTCATATAACCCTCTAAGTGACCTAATGCTGTAGTCACAGTAGTTATCCTCATATAACCCTCTGAGTCTAAGTGACCTAATACTGTAGTCATAGTAGTTATCCTCATATAACCCTCTGAGTCTAAGTGACCTAATACTGTAGTCATAGTAGTTATCCTCATATAACCCTCTGAGTCTAAGTGGCCTAATATTGTAGTCATAGTAGTTATCCTCATATAACCCTCTGAGTCTAAGTGACCTAATACTGTAGTCACAGTAGTTATCCTCATATAACCCTCTGAGTCTAAGTGACCTAATACTGTAGTCACAGTAGTTATCCTCATATAACCCCCTGGGTCTGAGTGACCTAATGCTGTAGTCACAGTAGTTATCCTCATATAACCCCCTGAGTCTGAGTGACCTAATGCTGTAGTCACAGTAGTTATCCTCATATAACCCCCTGAGTCTAAGTGACCTAATGCAGTAGTCACAGTAGCTATCCTCATATAACCCTCTAAGTGACCTAATGCTGTAGTCACAGTAGTTATCCTCATATAACCCCCTGAGTCTGAGTTACCTAATGCTGTAGTCACAGTAGTTATCCTCATATAACCCCCTGAGTTTGAGTGACCTAATGCTGTAGTCACAGTAGTTATCCTCATATAGCCCTCTGAGTGACCTAATGCTGTAGTCACAGTAGTTATCCTCATATAACCCTCTGAGTCTAAGTGACCTAATACTGTAGTCACAGTAATTATCCTCATATAACCCCCTGAGTCTGAGTGACCTAATACTGTAGTCACAGTAGTTATCCTCATATAACCCTCTGAGTCTAAGTGACCTAATACTGTAGTCACAGTAGTTATCCTCATATAACCCTCTAAGTGACCTAATGCTGTAGTCACAGTAGTTATCCTCATATAACCCTCTGAGTCTAAGTGACCTAATACTGTAGTCATAGTAGTTATCCTCATATAACCCTCTGAGTCTAAGTGACCTAATACTGTAGTCATAGTAGTTATCCTCATATAACCCTCTGAGTCTAAGTGACCTAATACTGTAGTCACAGTAGTTATCCTCATATAACCCTCTGAGTCTAAGTGACCTAATACTGTAGTCACAGTAGTTATCCTCATATAACCCTCTGAGTCTAAGTGACCTAATGATGTAGTCACAGTAGTTATCCTCATATAACCCTCTGAGTCTAAGTGACCTAATGCTGTAGTCACAGTAGTTATCCTCATATAGCCCTCTGAGTGACCTAATACTGTAGTCACAGTAGTTATCCTCATATAACCCTCTGAGTCTAAGTGACCCAATACTGTAGTCACAGTAGTTATCCTCATATAACCCTCTAAGTGACCTAATGCTGTAGTCACAGTAGTTATCCTCATATAACCCTCTGAGTCTAAGTGACCTAATACTGTAGTCACAATAATTATCCTCATATAACCCCCTGAGTCTAAGTGACCTAATGCTGTAGGCACAGTAGTTATCCTCATATAACCCTCTAAGTGACCTAATGCTGTAGTCACAATAATTATCCTCATATAACCCCCTGAGTCTAAGTGACCTAATACTGTAGTCACAATAATTATCCTCATATAACCCCCTGAGTCTAAGTGACCTAATGCTGTAGGCACAGTAGTTATCCTCATATAACCCCCTGAGTCTAAGTGACCTAATGCTGTAGGCACAATAATTATCCTCATATAACCCCCTGAGTCTAAGTGACCTAATACTGTAGTCACAATAATTATCCTCATATAACCCCCTGAGTCTAAGTGACCTAATGCTGTAGGCACAGTAGTTATCCTCATATAACCCTCTAAGTGACCTAATGCTGTAGTCACAGTAGTTATCCTCATATAACCTTCTGAGTCTAAGTGACCTAATACTGTAGTCACAGTAATTATCCTCATATAACCCTCTGAGTCTAAGTGACCTAATGCTGTAGTCACAGTAGTTACCAGTAGAGAAGGGGAACAACTGAATATGGATAAACCATATCTGTCTCTCACTCTCCCCCCCCCCCCCCCCCCCTCTCTCTCTCTCATTTTGCCTTGAGGTCAGGAACAGTACTGTTTCCTATGAGAACCAGAGGATTTGGATGTTCAGGAGATTTCCTAAATGGTGTAGACATTATAGTCTATATGCTCCTGTCACAACAGGACACCTATACCGTGAGGTGAAGACGCATACACACACACACACACACACACACACACACACACACACACACACACACACACACACACACACAAAACCCTCCAGGCACTAGGCGGTCCCTTGTTTTGGGGGGTTGCCGGGCAGACTTTAGTCTGCAGATTTTCCTCTGCTCCCTCCTGTCTCAATAGTCCTATTGTCACCTAGAGTCGGGGTGGATGTCTCTCTCTCTCTCTCTCTCTCGCTCTCTCTTTCTCTCCCTCTCTCTATCTCTCTTTCTCTCTCGGTCTCTCTCTCTCTCTTTCTCTCCCTCTCTCTATCTCTCTTTCTCTCCCTCGCCCTCTCTCTCTCTCTCTTGCTCTCTCTCTCCCTCTCTCTCTGTCTTTCCCCCACCCTCTCTCTCCCACCCTCTCTCTCTCTCTTGCTCTCTCTCTCTCTCTCTCTCTCTCTCTCTCTCTCTCTCTCTCTCTCTCTGTCTCTCTCTGTCTCTCTCTCTCTCTCCCTCTCTCTCTCTCTCTCTTGCTCTCTCTCTCTCTCTCTCCCTCTCTCTCTCTCTCTCTCTCTCTCTCTCTCTTTCTCCCTCTCTCTCTGTCTTTCCCCCAACCTCTCTCTCCCACCCTCTCTCCCACCATCTCTCTCTCCCACCCTCTCTCTCTCCCACCATCTCTCTCTCCCACCTTCTCTCTTTTCCACCTTCTCTCTTTCCCACCTTCTCACTTTCCCACCTTCTCACTTTCCCACCTTCTCTCTTTCCCATCCTCTCTCACTCCCACCCTCGCTCTCCCCACCAGGTATATAAGCAGTTTATAATCACACCTTTAAGTAAAGTTGATGATGTCATGATAGCACGCCTGCAATCCTCGTGAGCAGCGTGAGCTGTTACTTTGTCAAGCAGCTGGAGGAACATTCTATTCTAGCGTACCAAATTGCACCCTATTCACTATATAGTGCACTACTTTTGACCAGGGTCCATAGGCTCATAGGGCTCTAGTCAAAAGTAGTGCGCTATATACTTAATAGGCTACCATTTGGGAGGCATCCTCTGTCTTTGTATCTCTGCCTTACATGTGACCTCTATGGTCGGCTGCTTGGACATGGGGCTCAGCTCACTCCTCTCTGCAGTCAAAACAGGAACATGTTGTACGATTATCCTTAAAAAGCTCAGTGAGCAGGGAGGGAGGAAGGGAGGGAGGGAGGAAGGGAGGGAGGGAGGTAGGGCAGTAGGGAGGCAGAGAAGGAGGGAGGGAGGCAGAGAGGGAGGATGAGAGGCAGGGAGGGAGGCAGAGAGGGAGGATGAGAGGCAGGGAGGGAGAAAGAGAGGCAGGGAGGGAGGCAGAGAGAGAGGGAGGTAGGCAGAGAGAGAGGGGGGAGACCGAGAGGGAGGGAGGCAGAGAGGGAGGATGAGGGAGGGAGGCAGAGAGGTTAGGGAGGGAGGCAGAGAGAGGGAGGTAGGCAGAGAGAGAAGGGGAGGGAGGCAGAGAGGGAGGGAGGTAGGCAGAGAGAGAGGGGGGAGGGAGTCAGAGAGGCAGGGATGGAGGGAGGCAGAGAGACAGGGAGAGAGGGAGACAGAGGGGCAGGGAGAGAGGAAGGCAGATAGGCAGGGGGAGGGAGGCAGAGAGGCAGGGAGAGAGGGAGAAAGAGAGGGAGGCAGGGAGGCAGAGAGGGAGTCAGGGAGGGAGGCCGAGAGGCACGGAGACCGAGAGGGAGGCAGAGAGAAAGGCAGGGAGAACGAGAGGGAGGCAGAGAGGCAGGGAGACCAAGAGGGAGGCAGAGAGGCAGGGAGGGGAGATGGAGGGAGGCAGAGAGGGAGGCAGAGAGGCAGGAAGGGAGGCAGAGAGGGAGGGATGCAGAGAGGGAGGATGAGAGGCAGGGAGGGAGGCAGAGAGAGAGGGAGGTAGGCAGAGAGAGAGGGGGGAGACAGAGAGGGAGGGAGGCAGAGAGGGAGGATGAGGGAGGGAGGCAGAGAGGTTAGGGAGGGAGGCAGAGAGAGGGAGGTAGGCAGAGAGAGAAGGGGAGGGAGGCAGAGAGGGAGGGAGGTAGGCAGAGAGAGAGGGGGGAGGGAGTCAGAGAGGCAGGGATGGAGGGAGGCAGAGAGACATGTCTGTTTGGACAACTTTGGTTCTGTACTTAGTTTAGCTTGTTTGTGTACAATAGCTTCATTACACAGTGGTAGACTAAAACATTGTGGCGACGTTTTGGTTATATCCACCACTGTCTGAGATAGTTTCACTTTGTTAATCACTTTTTTTCTTAAACATTTATTGTCATGGGAAACATTTGTTAACGTTGCCAAAGCAAGTGAAGTAGATAATAAACAAAAGTGAAATAAGCAATAAAATGAACAGTAAACATCACACATACAGAAGTTCCAAACTAATAAAGACATTTCAAATGTCATTTTATATATATATATACAGTGTTGTAACGATGTGAAAATTGTTAAAGTACAAAAGGGAAAATAAATAAACATAAATATGGGTTGTATTTACAATGGTGTTTGTTCTTCACTGGTTGCCCTTTTCTTGTGGCAACAGGTCACAAATCTCTCTCTCAAGGCAATATGCTGACAGCACCAGCTGAAACTGGTTTGTAAACATGCTGAGGCACAGGGTTAGTGACCTTTGAACTCAGAGATAGCAGACCGACCCCTCCCCTCCTTTACCCCTCAGGAGAGGACTGTCTGCAGAGTATGGGAGTAGAAAAACTACCTAGCAACAAGCTGACTAATCAACCACAACATAATCTTGGGCAATGGTTTCATAATAACATGTATCAACTAAATTCTAATAGTATGAGTTTATTTAATATCATGACAATGAGAGAGAGAGAGAGAGAGAGAGAGAGAGAGAGAGAGAGAGAGAGAGAGAGAGAGAGAGAGAGAGAGAGAGAGAGAGAGACATTGTGTGTTGCACCTTTCTTCACAGTGTACCCAATGGCTTTCCCTAACCCAATCCATTACCTACCACAACGGTTTTCTGCTCTATGACCAATCCAATGAGCTGAATATGGAAAATCACAATGTCTACATCTGAGAAGGCAACACACACATCATTAAACAGAACAGTAGGCTACTTATTATATATCTCTTATGTGTCGTGGGCAAGGCATGAAGACATAGGTAGTGGCAGAATAGTCTATTATATTCTATCTGGACCGATAAGGTAATGCAGGAAGCTGTAGGCAGTAGCAGAACGTGAACAGCAGCAGGAAGAATTGTGTGTCGCTCCCCTTTCCTGTGCGACCGCCTGCGTCAGCGTCGCGCAGTGGGAGTTTTCCGCTGACGAACACACGGTTGATGTGCGCACTACACTACAGTAGGCTAGTCCAGAGAGACAGATAGAGGGGAAACAAGAGAGCAGGCATCGTCAGCGATCCAGTGCCACGGAGAAACAAAAACCCTCGAAGCTTTTACAAAACCGTCAAGTTAATAACTGATCTGTTGAATTTAGGAGATGGTGATCTCATATTCTCGGTGAGTAGCCTAACTAATGACCGCGTCTTTTGATCTGTTTAGTGGCAAAGCTAAAACATTTTTCAACATCAGCGGTTTTGTAACCAGTCATTAATGCTGAGTGTTTGATAAGCCTCTTTGTGTGAGAGAAAGTTGTCTTAAAGTTATATAAGAAGTAACAAAAAGCGGACAACTATTTCATGTTTTTTATTTTTTATTATTAGACTACACGAATGTCAAAAAGATAAGCAGAATAATATATTGTTTTTAGGCTTTAAGTTTGGTTTTGGTTGTATGAAAGCTATTTATATCGACCAAAACCTTTTGATAGTGTTTTCCAGTAGTTGTTTTGCTTGCTGTAGCCTAGTTTGGGTCTTGTAATAGAGACGCCAAACAGCAACAGCTGAGTGTGACTAGCTGCTGGGCTGACCAGCACAATGTTTTCATTGTAAAGGCCTAATTACTGACCACATGAAGCTCGCGGAGTGACGAGGTCAGTGGCGGAAGTTGGGTCGCGTTTATAACGGGATGGAAGCCAAATAGTGAGGCAGTGGGCGCTTAGTAGTAGTGGCAATTTGAGTAAAATATTGGTTGGTTGGTTGGTTTGTGTGTGTGTGTGTGTGTGTGTGTGTGTGTGTGTGTGTGTGTGTGTGTGTGTGTGTGTTGCACAGTGCTATGCAACACTGCAATTCAGGTATTTCTGCTGCTGTGAGTCATTGAATTATTTATATTAGTCACCCCCCCACACACACACACACACACATACACACACACATGCACACAAGCACACACCCACCTGTACACTCACCATTACATTTGACCTAAGTGAGAGGGGATGTCAAGGAACAGAATGTCTCTTGGAGAGATTTTCATAAAATTGCAGAAGAAAACCATAACTTGTTCTGAAACAACACGCATATTGTATTTAAGCAATAAGGCCCGAGGAGGTGTGGTATATGGCTAATATACCACGGCTAAGGATGGTTCTTATGCTCAACACGGTGAGCCTGGATACAGCCCTTAGCCGTGGTATATTGGTCGGATATCACCATCCCAGAGGTGCCTTATTGCTATTGTAAACTGGTTACCAACATAATTAGAAAAGTAAACGAGTCATTTTGTCTCATACCCATGGAATACCCATGGAATATTGTCTGATATAACACAGCTTTCAGCCAATCGGCATCCAGGACCCGGTTTACCCGGTTATAAATACACATATTGTAGTGCAACTTTTGCAATCACTACAAATGGATAATGCAGTTAGTCATGCAACCAGACATGAGATAGTTCCTTCTCTGTAGAAACTGTGTGTTCTTTCTTTTAACACCAAGACAAATTCCTAGCAACCATGTGTTATATAAATTAGTCTTGACTGCCTTGTCCCCGATAGTTATATCTGTGTGTATGACACTGAGTACTGTGTGGTTACCTGGGATACTGTCGGAGTTATATAGTGGACACTGACAGGGCAGTGTGTTCTCGACTTAATTCTTCCTAGTAGTAGATACCTCTTATTCCTTCCTAGTAGTACATTCCTCTTAAACCTTCATAGTGACAGATTCCTCCTATTCCTTCCTAGTAACAGATTCCTCCTATTCCTTCCTAGTAACAGATTCCTCTTAAACCTTCCTATTAGTAGAAACGGGGGGGGGGGGGGGGGGGGGGGGGACAAGAGTTCAAATGACTAGAATAGAGAGCTTTTCTGCGACAACAAGCCTCTACACCAGGTGTATTCAAGCTGAAGTACACAACCCCCCAGGGGTCCTACTGGGGGTCCTACTGGGGGTTCTACTGGGGGTCCTACTGGGGGGGTTCTACTGGGGGTCCTACTGGGGGTTCTACTGGGGGTCCTACCGGGGGTCCTGCTGGGGGTTCTTACTGGGGGTCCTGCTGGGGGTTCTTACTGGGGGTCCTACTGGGGGTTCTTACTGGGGGTCCTACTGGGGGTTCTTACTGGGGGTTCTTACTGGGGGTCCTACTGGGGGTTCTTACTGGGGGTCCTGCTGGGGGTTCTTACTGGGGGTCCTACTGGGGGTTCTTACTGGGGGTTCTGCAAAAAATATACAAATATAAAAGCAGGAAAAAATATTGTTTTTGTTTTTGTTTTTCTGAATATCACTACAAAACCAACAAAATTCAACTCATTTTGAATGACATACCTATAGTATAGAAGAGGGTCATATCTTATTTGTAATGGTGATACAACTTTATTTCTCAAGCCCTAATATTAATATGGAGTGAAATAACACTCACTGGAGTATCTGACAGGCTTTGAAAATGTACCCTTGAGTAGTGCTCGTGGCAAGGCGGTAAGTCTCCTTGACTTGGACATGTATGTTTGCCAACACACGGATAACCACTGTTTAACCAGCTAAACAGCTACTTGAACAAATGCATTTGGAGTTTAAAAAAATATATATATATATTTTTTTAACTGATAGGCTGATGATGTCTTCTAATTTGAACCATAGGTCAAAAATAATGAAAAAATGATTTACCCAAATCTATTCATTTGAAAATGTTGATTACTTCTCCTTGTCATTATCATTCACAAAAATAAAACATGGGTAAAAGAAATGTGCAAAACAAAAAGTTGAAGACCACTGCTCTACTCTCTTGTATTTTACACTTTACGTCAGAGTCCAGTTGAGCCTATTTAAGTATGTATTTACAGTAGTATTCAACACAAGCTAAGTTTGTAATCATTAAATAAACCTGTATGTTGTTTGTTCTGTGTGGGCTTGGTTTCCACTGTACCTCCCTGTTTCACTGGGGCCAAAATAGCCTGCTCTAGACATAATTTTCCCTCAGAAATATTCCTTCCTGGACTCCCTCCCTCCCAGTTTCCCAGCCCTCCCTGTTTCCACGTTTTCTTCCTGATAAATGTCCCCGGAATCATTGGAATGTTAATGACGAGAAGGAAAAAGAGAAAGAGCTATTGAGAGCTATTGACATTTTTAGCCTAGCCTGCAGTTTCCCTTGTCTTTCACTAAAGCAAAAAAATAAAATAAATAAAAATTGGATTGCAATAGTTATTGAGCATGTTTATGACACGGGTTATCAATATCTCGGCTACGTAAGTTATCAGTGATTGTTAGATCATCTGAAGGGACGGCTTTCATTAGTTTAAATAAGCTGATGTCCTCCTTTTAAAACCTGTCAAACCAGTACAGGTACCTCAGTCAAGGAATGAGGTTGGAAAATAACGCTCCTACCCGTTGCTGTGTGTCACAATGAACAACATAAGCAGTATCAGATTACTCTGCTGTGGTTTTTGCCCATTGACAACGAGACAGAGATCTAATTTATTGTTGGCGGTTTGTGAAATGTTATTGGAAAGGAAAGTCCCAGTGATGTTTTTTTGTTTTTGTTTTGCATATGTCTTTTGATGCCTGTTTGACATGGAAATGTCGCGGGTGAAATTGAGCAGTGTGAATGTTACTGAGTAAATACCGCACTTTTGCAACTTTGCATGACTCAACCATGGGTATTGTTAAACTCTGTTTTCACCAGACTGATATTAGCTATAGTAGTCAGAAAATGCAATTATAAATAACGTCAGTGTGCGAAAAAAAAAAGCTTGTGAATCACTGTTACACACGTTCAGTTATTACGGTAGACTACTGATTCACCGAGTGAGTGGGCAAGGCATTGTGTATGACTCATGGATATATCGGGGGCCGTGAAAGTGTTTTTTTTTTCTCAAATGTAATCGACTTAATAGCAGGACTTTCTGTGATTAATCACAAATTCAGAATTTGCTAAAATTGAGCTGTAATTTAAGATTTTATATACAACAAGTATTACAAGGATATTGATGTGTTGATTTAGCTAAATCAGATACATTGATAAAGTACAACTTTCTTTTCTTTTTTTTACCTCAATGTCAACTTGTTTTGACATCACGTTGTTGTTGTTTTTAGCTAGAAAAGTTATGTATTTCAGATGTTTTCAGACAATACAATTAATCACGATAAAATAAATTGTGCACTAAAAATGACAAAAAAAAGTTAACTTAAGTTAACTTTAACAGTTGTAATTGTTATACCTCAGTTTTCACGAGACATATAGTCAGCAAAATGCGGTGCCTTAGAAAAGTTATTGCGTCACTATTACACATCCATGTACTACAGTTAGTGAGTATTCATTCATCACCATCAATATAATTAATGTGTATTGTTAATGTATATTCACCATCTTTTATTTTTACTGTTTTGTATCCAGGCAGATCGTCTAACCGCCGTAGAGAAGCCATGAGTGGGGTCCTGAAGAGGAAGTATTCCGAGGTAGAAGAGGAGGACCCTTGCTACTCCTCCCCATCTTCCTCCGCCTCCTCCTCCTCCTCCCCCTCCGCCTCCTCGGAATGGGAGTCGGATGAGGAGAGCCGCAACAGTGACAACCAAGACTTCACCTCTGACTCACCTACCTCCCATCTACCCAGTAAGCCAATAAGAATGATGTAGCTACATGAACACATCTCAGAATGATGTAGCTACATTTAACACATCTCAGAATGATGTAGCTACATGAACACATCTCAGAATGATGTTGCTACATGAACACATCTCAGAATGATGTAGCTACATGAACACATCTCAGAATGATGTAGCTACATTTAACACATCTCAGAATGATGTAGCTACATGAACACATCTCAGAATGATGTAGCTACATGAACACATCTCAGAATGATGTTGCTACATGAACACATCTCAGAATGATGTAGCTACATGAACACATCTCAGAATGATGTAGCTACATTTAACACATCTCAGAATGATGTAGCTACATTTAACACATCTCAGAATTGAGGTAGCTACATGAACACATCTCAGAATGATGTAGCTACATGAACACATCTCAGAATGATGTAGCTACATGAACACATCTCAGAATGATGTAGCTACATGAACACATCTCAGAATGATGTAGCTACATGAACACATCTCAGAATGATGTAGCTACATTTAACACATCTCAGAATGATGTAGCTACATGAACACATCTCAGAATGATGTAGCTACATTTTTTTATTTTTTTTTTATTTTACCTTTATTTAACCAGGTAGGCAAGTTGAGAACAAGTTCTCATTTACAATTGCGACCTGGCAAATGAACACATCTCAGAATGATGTAGCTACATGAACACATCTGTTGATGATCCATGTTATTACAATCTTAAAGCAATATTTTGGCCAGTAGATCTCACGAGGAAACCCCCTGAATGTATAGTATGCAGTATGTTTTATACAATATGTCTATATACAGTATATGTTAATGTATATAATTTTTATGGTCATTGGTCAATAAACTTGCAATGAATATGTCTTATCTTTCAAATAAATGCAAAGCTACACTATTGTTATCAGAGTCACTGCTAGGGAGTGTATTGAAGGAGTGTCCCATTATCACACTACAGCAGCTAAGTTACAACCTGCTGATAGCAGAGAATAGACTTCTCTTTGAGGTACTGGGCTTTGCCCCTTGAGTTTGACTGAATCATTTGACTAAGCAATATGATGTGAATTACAGTTATCATGCCTAAGCTGCAAATAGGTTCATGTTATTTCATTCAAAGATCACTACAAACTCCAGCGACTCTGTTTTGTACTGTTTTCAATGGACAGCACATAGACACACTTCCCTTAGGCTCAACATAGTCTATTAGATTGTGGTTGTTATTTTGATTTCATGGACCAAAAAAAAAAAAACTATTTCCATTTCATGTGGTAATTATTTTTTTTCTCCAAACCACATTGAGAGTTAGATTCATTACAGAATAGACGTGAAATAGGTCATAAATAGTTAATCAATCATGAAACTACCATTTCTCCCCCACACTACTGCAAACACACTGTGTCCCAGTATGGAATGTCTTTAGCCAAAATAACATCAGCGGAACTAAGCTGAATCCCAAATGGCACGCTCTTTCCTATGTAGTGCACTACTTTTGACCAGGGCCCCTATAGGTAATAGGGTGCTATTTGGGACATGGAATAGGTTACTACGTAGCTTGCTGAGCTGTTGTTTACCAACCTCCTCACTTTTGAGTTCCTTCTCCACTCCAGCATGTGAAGGTCAAACGACTCGTTATCATGAGGCCAAACTGTCAAATGTAAACAGCGACCTGATGGGTCATCAGTGACCTGATGGGTATTTAACAGCCTCTTAGTAGTAGGGTGGCTACTTCTCACCAAACTGCAGAGAGGTTAGAGGGTCTTACTATAATTATAAGCGGGTCTCTTTCTGTCTCTGTGTTGAGGGAGACATTGTCTTTCTCTCTCTTCATTCTCTCTCATTTGGCTTCGGTTGCATTATTATAAATATTCCTTGGTGTTTTGTTTCTAGCAGATAAACTCCCCTATGTTCAACTCTGGTGACCCAGTTGACAAAGTTGTTAACACTGGGTTGTAACTTGTAACCATTGACAGTAAGTGAGGTAGTGTAGTCTGCCACCCAGTGGCGGCGGACAGAACTGCAGAATCAGCACTTTCAGCATACTTATTTTGTCTTTATTTTTATTTATTTAATTAGTAAAGTCAGTTAAGTACAAATTCATATTTACAATGACGGCTTAAGGCAAAAGGCCTCCTGCGGGGACAGGGGCTGGGATTAAAAATACAATTAAAAAAAACTAAATATATATATATATATATATATATATAGGACAAAACACACATCACGACAAGAGAGACATCAAAACGCTACATTCAGAACTGATATGCAGTAGCTCTAATAAGCTGACATTGACAAAGGCATAGAATACACCAACTTCTTGTCGTGACTCTAAACCCTGTTTCCTCCTCCTCCTCCTCCTCCTCGTCCACCAACAGTCCGCTCCATCCTGAAGAGCCCAAAACTTTCCCATGACAACAGCGGCCATAGCAACAGCGTTGTCTTCAACCAGGTGACGGTGTTCCTGTTCCAGCGTTGCCAGGGTTTCACCAGCGTTCCGAGGCGCGGCGGTGCCACCCTGGGCATGGTGAGGAAGCACAGCGCCCTCCGGAGGTACACACTGGCAGAGCACACCCAGGAGAGACGAAGGAGGCGCAGGGAGAGACTCAGAGATAGACTGAGGGAGGAGAGGCTGGAGACACTCAGACAGAGAGTAAGTATTCTAGACTTCTAATCGACTAGTGAACCAGATTAAGCCTACCCCTGAAATAAAAAGCATGCTGTCCTGTGTTTGTCCCAGTCGAGTGCAAACTGACCATTCTGGTTATAGTTTCTTGCATCCCATTGGCTTAAATTAAAATCAAAATCAAATAATCAAATCAAATGTTAATTGTCACATGCGCCGATTACAACAGGTGTATATTTTAGAGTGAAATGCTTACTTACGAGCCCCTGACCAACAATGCAGTTAAGAAAAAATAAGTGTTAAGAAAGTATTTACTAAATAAACTGAAGTAAACAATAAATAAAATGAAAAAATAATAATAATAATAGTTAAAGAGCGACAATAAAATAACAGTAACGAGGATCTATACAGGGTATTACGGTACTGAGTCAATGTGGAGGCTATATACAGGGTGTTACGGTACAGAGTCAATGTGGAGGCTATATACAGGGTGTTACGGTACAGAGTCAATGTGGAGGCTATATACAGGGTATTACGGTACAGAGTCAATGTGGAGGCTATATACAGGGGGTACCGGTACAGAGTCAATGTGGAGGCTATCTACAGGGGGTACTGGTACAGAGTCAATGTGGAGGCTATATACAGTGGGTACCGGTACAGAGTCAATGTGGAGGCTATATACAGGGTATTACGGTACAGAGTCAATGTGGAGGCTATATACAGGGTATTACGGTACAGAGTCAATGTGGAGGGTATTACGGTACAGAGTCAATGTGGAGGCTATATACAGGGTATTACGGTACAGAGTCAATGTGGAGGCTATATACAGGGTATTACGGTACAGAGTCAATGTGGAGGCTATATACAGGGGGTACCGGTACAGAGTCAATGTGGAGGCTATATACAGGGGGTACCGGTACATAGTCAATGTGCGGGGGTACAGGTTAGCCGAGGTAATTGAGGTAATATGTACATGTAGGTAGAGGTAAGGTGACTATGCATAGATAATAAACAGAGAGTAGCAGCAGCTTAAAAATGCGCGGGGGGGGGGGGCATTTGGTTAGCTGTTCACAAGTCTTATGGCTTGGGGCTAGAAGCTGTTAACGAGCCTCTTGGACCTAGACTTGGTGCTCTATGACTAGGGTGGCTGGAGTCTTTGACTTTTAGGGCCTTCCTCTGACACCGCCTGGTATAGAGGTCCTGGATGTCAGGAAGCTTGGCCCCAGTGATGTACTGGGCCGTAAGCACTACCCTCTGTAGCGCCTTGCAGTCGGAGGCCGAGCAGTTGACATACCAGGCAGTGATGCAACCTGTCAGGATGCTCTCGATGGTGCAGCTGTAGAACTTTGAGGATCTGGGGACCCATGCCAAATCTTTTCAGTCTCCTGAGGGGAATAGGCTTTGTCGTGCCCTCTTCACAACTGTCTTGGTGTGTTTGACCCATGATAGTTTGTTGGTGATGTGGACACCTAGGAACTTGAAGCTCTCAACCTGCTCCACTACAGCCCAGTCGATGATAATGGGGACGTGCTCAGTCCTCCTTTTCCTGTAGTCCACAATCATCTCTTGATCACGTTGAGGGATAGGTTGTTATTCTGACACCACCCGGCCAGGTCTCTGACCTCCTCCCTATAGGCCGTCTAATCTTACAGTAACTTAAACGTCATGTACTGTATGTGGGTCATTCCACCTCAAGAATATGGGTCATTCCACCCACCATCTCAGATTGTTCTGAATCTTTATGTTGTTAGAAAACAGATGAGATTAGCTTTCTTCCAACATTATTTTTTTTTAAATATAATTTGAAATTAAGTCCAGGATGATTTTGACATGAAACCATGAAAATGTTAATATAGGTACCATTGACTTGCATTGGATTTGTGCCACAAATGCAACAAAAAAACGTTACCATTTGAAACAGTGGTCAGGTAAACAAAACCAAACCATGGATTGCTGTCATACCTTGTCCATAAACTGGTTACAAGGTAAGGAAACCAATATGTCATTTTGTAATTCAAATTAACTATGCCTTTAACATTGAAATGGAGGAAGAACAGCAGTCATAGCAGCTCCATACTATTGGTCAGACATAGCAGCTCCATACTACTGGTCAGTCATAGCAGCTCCATACTATTGGTCAGACATAGCAGCTCCATAGTACTGGTCAGACATAGCAGCTCCATACTATTGGTCAGACATAGCAGCTCCATACTATTGGTCAGACATAGCAGCTCCATACTATTGGTCAGACACAGCAGCCCCATACTACTGGTCAGACATAGCAGCTCCATACTATTGGTCAGACATAGCAGCTCCATACTACTGGTCAGTCATAGCAGCTCCATACTATTGGTCAGACACAGCAGCTCCATACTACTGGTCAGACATAGCAGCTCCATACTATTGGTCAGACATAGCAGCTCCATACTACTGGTCAGTCATAGCAGCTCCATACTACTGGTCAGACATAGCAGCTCCATACTATTGGTCAGACATAGCAGCTCCATACTACTGGTCAGTCATAGCAGCTCCATACTATTGGTCAGACACAGCAGCTCCATACTACTGGTCAGACATAGCAGCTCCATACTACTGGTCAGACATAGCAGCTCCATACTATTGGTCAGACATAGCAGCTCCATACTACTGGTCAGTCATAGCAGCTCCATACTATTGGTCAGACACAGCAGCTCCATACTACTGGTCAGACATAGCAGCTGGTCAGTCATAGAGAACTGATAATATATACCACAGGCATCGTGGTAATAGTTGGAGCAGAGTCAGTGGAATTGTATCAAATACATCAAACACATGGTTTCCATGGTTTCCAGGTTCCCATTCCACTGGCTCCATTCCAGTCATTATGGATGAGCTGTCCTGCCCTCAGCAGCCTCCTCTGCTGTATACTCGTTGTTGGAGTAGTTTGGGTATGGGGGGGGTCTGTGGGTGGTTGGTGTGTGGGGGGGTCTGTGGGTGGTTGGTGTGTGGGGGGTCTGTGGGTGGTTGGGTGTGGGGGGGTCTGTGGGTGGTTGGGTGTGGGGGGGTCTGTGGGTGGTTAGTGTGTGGGGGCCTGTGGGTGGTTGGCGTGTGGGGGGTCTGTGGGTGGTTAGGGCATGGGAGGTATGTGGGTGGTTGGGTGTGGGGGGTCTGTGGGGGGTTGAGTGTGGGGGGTATGTGGGTGGTTGGCGTGTGGGGGGTCTGTGGGTGGTTGGCGTGTGGGGGGTATGTGGTTGGTTGGCGTGTGGGGGGGTCTGTGGGTGGTTGGCGTGTGGGGGGGTCTGTGGGTGGTTGGGTGTGGGGGGTCTGTGGGTGGTTGGGTGTGGGGGTGTCTGTGGGTGGTTGGGGTGGGGGGTCTGTGGGTGGTTGGGTGTGTGGTCCATGTTTTAAAAAATGAATCCTATGGGCAATTTGGGTGCAATCAAATTATATTTCAACATAATAATGTTGCCTGGATGCTAATCTTATCTGTTTCTAACTATAGAAACGATTTCAGAACATTCTGAGATGGTGAGGATCATGGCCTTCTGAAATGACATGGATGGGTTACTGTAATAACATGAAATGACCCGGATGGGTTACTGAAATGACATGGAACGATCCAGAAGGGTTACTGTAATAACATGGAACGACCCAGATGGGTTACTGAAATGACATGGAACGACCCAGATGGGTTACTGTAATAACATGGAACGATCCAGATGGGTTACTGTAATGACATGGAACGACCCAGATGGGTTACTGTAATAACATGGAACGACCCAGATGGGTTACCTTAATGACATGGAACGACCCAGATGCGTTATTGTAATAACATGGAACGACCCAGATGGGTTACTGTAATGACATGGAACGACCCAGATGGGTTACTGAAATAACATGGAACGACCCAGATGGGTTACCTTAATGACATGGAACGACCCAGATGCGTTATTGTAATAACATGGAACGACCCAGATGGGTTACTGTAATGACATGGAACGACCCAGATGGGTTACTGTAATGACATGGAACGACCCAGATGCGTTATTGTAATAACATGGAACGACCCAGATGGGTTACTGTAATGACATGGAACGACCCAGATGGGTTACTGTAATGACATGGAACGACCCAGATGGGTTACTATAATAACATGGAACGACCCGGATGGGTTACTGTAATAACATGGAACGACCCAGATGGGTTACTGTAATAACATGGAACGACCCAGATGGGTTACTGTAATAACATGGAACGACCCAGATGGGTTACTGAAATGACATGGAACGACCCAGATGGGTTACTGTAATAACATGGAACGACCCAGATGGGTTACCTTAATGACATGGAACGACCCAGATGCGTTATTGTAATAACATGGAATGACCCAGATGGGTTACTGTAATGACATGGAACGACCCAGATGGGTTACTGAAATGACATGGAACGACCCAGATGGGTTACTGTAATGACATGGAACGACTCAGATGGGTTACTGTAATGACATGGAACGACCCGGATGGGTTACTGTAATGACATGGAACGACCCAGATGGGTTACTGTAATGACATGGAACGACCCATATGGGTTACTGTAATGACATGGAACGACCCAGATGGGTTACTGTAATGACATGGAACGACCCAGATGGGTTACTGTAATGACATGGAACGACCCAGATGGGTTACTGTAATAACATGGAACGACCCAGATGGGTTACTGTAATAACATGGAACGACCCAGATGGGTTACTGTAATAACATGGAATAACCCGGATGGGTTACTGTAATAACATGGAACGACCCAGATGGGTTACTGTAATGACATGGAACGACCCAGATGGGTTACTGAAATGACATGGAACGACCCAGATGGGTTACTGTAATGACATGGAACGACCCAGATGGGTTACTGTAATGACATGGAACGACCCAGATGGGTTACTGTAATGACATGGAACGACCCAGATGGGTTACTGTAATGACATGGAACGACCCAGATGGGTTACTGTAATGACATGGAACGACCCAGATGGGTTACTGTAATGACATGGAACGACCCGGATGGGTTACTGTAATGACATGGAACGACCCAGATGGGTTACTGTAATAAAATGGAACGACCCAGATGGGTTACTGTAATAACATGGAACGACCCGGATGGGTTGCTTCTCGTTTTCCTTGACTCCCTTGAAAACTCCCTTGAAAAAAGCATTTCAAAATAAAAGTTAAGGACGATGTGTAAATATTTTATTTGATGTAACTCTCTTCTCTCCAGCTGACAGCCAGTGGCATTACGGACCAGGAGGAGTTAGATCGCCTCACCATCGATCAGATCGACCAGGTGCCTGACGAAGACATCGAGGCCCACCTCCCTGCGGCTGACCTTGAGGATGGGGAGGAGGACGGGGGTGACGGGGGGTTCCTGTACCCCTACGCTTCCCGCCAGAGACAGGCCCTACTCCGGGCGGCGGGGGCGAGGCACATCGACCGGGAGGAGAAGAGAGAGCTCCATGCTCTGAGGAAATCCCGAGAGGACTGTGGATGTGACTGCCAGGGATTCTGTGAACCTGAAACCTGCGCCTGTAGTCTTAACGGGATCAAGTGCCAGGTGAGAGCCATGCAGATGTGAGGGGTTTGATCCCTGGGCGTCTGATGAACACAAGCCATTTGGCAAAGAATGAGAATTCTCTCCCACACCTAGATCAGATGCAAACTTTAGTCATATAATGAGCTAAGATTTCAGTCATATAATGAGCTATGATTTCAGTCATATAATGAGCTATGATTTCAGTCATATAATGAGCTATGATTTCAGTCATATAATGAGCTAAGATTTCAGTCATATAATGAGCTAAGATTTCAGTCATATAATGAACTAATATGAATGTGATCTCTCCCTGCAACAGATGGATCGCTCCAACTTCCCTTGCGGCTGCACAAAGGATGGCTGTGGGAATACTAACGGTCGCGTGGAGTTCAACTCCAGACGGGTTCAGACCCACTACATACACACTGTCATGAGGCTGGAGCTGGAGAGGAGACTGCAGGATGAGATACTAACCCAGAGGAGAGACCCAGAGGAGAACCAAGACGATCTCCAGGAGCTCCAGGACCAGGGACAGCATCAGCAGGACAGTGCCCAGGAGGTGAGATGCCCCTTCGGGTTCACCCTGGAAGAAGAGGGCCTCCCTCTCTCCATCCCCACCACCCCTACCTTCCACTTCAGCTCTGAACTGTGTGAGGTTGAGAATAGTTGCTGTAGTGACATGACCGACTCGTCCGGCGTCTCTGCCCAGAGCGAGGACTCCGACGTGGGAGGAAGCCCTCGAGAGCACCAGCCTCTCTTGGATGTGGACGACGGAGGTCTGGCTTGTGTCCTCAGCTTCTGTGACTCTGACAATGAGGACTGCTCCATGGGCAGTGAAAGTGGCACAAAGCCAGGGAGACAACCGTCGCCACACCGTCCCCAGTGTGTCACCGGCTTCGACACGTCGTACGGTCTCTGTAAAGACACCACAGCCACCCTCGGCCTGTCCAACGCACCCAGTTCACACACAGACAATACACAAAGGTACACAGAGAAGACACACAGACACACAGACAACACACAAAGGTACACAGAGAAGACACACAGACACGCAGACAACAGCTACAGCGGCGGTTCTTTCATGGCCGAGTATCAAGACGACAATGCCAACCAAGCGACGGCCCTGTTCACCCACAGTCCCCTCCAGGACTACCCCAACACACCCTCTCCTTCCATAGACTACTCATCCAGCAGCTACATGGACCTCAGTCTCTCCTCTGACTCGGATTTGGAGCTCTTTGACAACTTCCCTACAGACTATAGCTCAGCCCCTCTACACAACTCATTCAAAGGCCACAAGCACCCTGACAACTTCCTTCATCTGCAGGTGTTGAGTTCTGCAAATGTCCCACAGTTCAACGAGACAGCTGGCACCTGCCTCCTGGAGTCTCTGATTGGCTTATCCGATCCAATAGAAACTCCTTCATCCACAGACAATCCGTTATTGGAGCAGGTAATTCAGTGACCAATGGGCTGAACTGTCAGGGTTCTGTGGGACCTGATTGGCTCATGGACATTTAAAATGAGCCTAGAAGAACATGAATATGTACAGTCTACAGTTTGTATTTTAATAAGATATTTAAATGTACAGTATGATATATTTTATTCAGATTTATTAAATATGATGTTGTTGAAGAAGAAGAGGCACATGGTTATTATGGTTATTATGGTTATTATGGTTATTCATGATTTAGACAATATTATACATGAGCAAATATCACAAAACCCTAAATGTCATCACTACAAGACATAACATGTTTCATGATGTTCACGTTTTTTTTTTTTTTTAAATGTGCTTTCCAGCAGTTATTTATAAATGAATATTCATTAAAAAAAAAGAACAATGGTTTAATTTATTTATTTACTTGATGTACTTTTTTCTTTTAGCGGAGGGATTGTTTGGCATCACCGTGAGACGGACAGATGGAGACATTCATGACATTTTATGAATTGTAATTCATGTGAAGTTTTGTTTCAATCAAGACTGTGGCACAATATTCAGAATTACAACATCTTGTCATTTATTATTAATTGTAGTACTACTACTGTGTATTGGCCTACATGAAATTATTTAGCTAAATGTATTGCTGTTTATTCGTGTCAAAACGCCATAGTTTCATGTTTTGGAGATCCATCTCTCTCCTCCACCATAGGTAACTTATTATTTTTTTTTCTTCTTCGTTTTGGCTTAATTGACAAACTGAAAAGTCATTGCTTTGCAAAAAAATATCAATGGAATCTGATATGTGCTCCGTGTATTTAAGAACGTTTTGCATTTGTCTGTCTTTTTTAAGTTATTTTTTATGGAAATATATTAGCATTTACAATGTGTTACTGAATCTTGTATTTTAAAGCAAAGTCAAATCTTCTATCAATGAATAAACATAAATCTTTTGGAACAATGTTGAACAGAGAGAGCTATCTTTTATTAGGCTACTGCATGTATGACAGAACTAGAAACCCCAACAATGTGGAACAGACAGCTAACCTTTATTAGCCTACTGCATGTATGACAGAACGCTACTGCATGTATGACAGAATGCTACTGCATGTATGACAGAACGCTACTGCATGTATGACAGAACGTTACTGCATGTATGACAGAACTAGAAACATCAACAATGTGACCAACCAAACAGTCTTCAAAAACATTATCATTCCAGTTAAAATAATAAGGTAATTAGTGGAGGGGAAAAAAATGGCTTCTTAAATTCACTTCGTTAATTTACTGTACTCCACAGAGATTCACTAAAGGGTTCTGACTAATGGGTGTCACGTGACTGATGAGATGGAAAGCGTTGCGGTAGCTATTGTTAAAGAAGAAACATCAAGACGAAGCAGCTGCTTTACAAGTGGCACACATTGTTGACACTAAAATCCCGAGGGGTTAATGCTGATTGTACGGAGATTGTGACAGCCGGGTTAAAATGGCGTCCCTTGACAGGGCAAGAACAAGATGTATGTCAGGAGAAGTGCAATATTATCATCAGGAGATTTATACTTGGAGTACAGAGGAGGGAATAAGAGAGGCAGAGGAGGTCTAGGAAAGAGAGAGAGGAAGAGGGTGAGCTTGAGTTGATTCAAAATGTCAGAAGAAAGGGAGATGATTGGTTGGAACAGAACGGTAGAAAGTATAAACAGAGTGAGTTGAAGACAGGAAGAGAAATGGAAATGAATGAGGGCAATGTCATGTATTGTCATGTTGTGTCTTTCTGTCCTTTCCTTTCACCCTGTCTCCCTCTGCTGGTCGTACTAGGTTACCGTTTCTGTCCCTCTTTCCCCCAGCTGTTCCTTGTCTTCTCTGACTACCTCATTCACCCCTTTTCCCACCTGTTCCCTTTTTCCCTCTGATTAGGTCCCTATATCTCTCTCTGTTTCTGCTCCTGTCTTTGTCGGATTCTTGTTTGTGTTGTTCATGCCTGAACCAGACTATCGTCATGTTTGCTGCAACCTTGTCCTGTCCTGTCGGAACCTGCCGGTCCATCTGAGCCTACGTTTTGTTATTAAAGAAGCTCTGTTTACGTTAATTCGCTTTTGGGTCCTCATTCACGCTCCGTAACAGAAGAATCCGACCAAGAATGGACCCAGCGACTTCGGATCCTCTCCACTCAGCCGTCGAGATCCAGGGAGCGATGCTAGGCAGACACGAGCAGGAATTGTCTGCTGCTCGACATGCCGTTGAGACCCTGGCCACCCAAGTCTCCAACCTCACAGAACAGGTTCACCATCTCCGCCTCGATCCACCGGCCACTTCCAGGGCTTTCGAATCTCCGGAGCCCAGAATCAATAACCCGCCGTGTTACTCTGGGGAGCCCACTGAATGCCGCTCGTTCCTCACCCAGTGTGATATTGTGTTTTCTCTCCAGCCCAACACTTACGCCAGGAGCACTGCTCGTGTCGCCTACGTCATATCTCTCCTTACTGGACGGGCTCGTGAGTGGGGCACGGCAATCTGGGAGGCAAGGGCTGAGTGTACTAACTAGTATCAGGACTTTAAGGAGGAGATGATACGGGTTTTTGATCGATCTGTTTTTGGGGAGGAGGCTTCCAGGGCCCTGTCTTCCCTATGTCAAGGCAATCGATCCATAACAGACTACTCTATTGAGTTTCGCACTCTTGCTGCCTCCAGTGGCTGGAACGAGCCGGCTTTGCTCGCTCGTCTTCTGGAGGGTCTCCGCGCAGAGGTAAAGGATGAGATTCTCTCCCGGGAGGTTCCTTCCAGCGTGGATTCCTTGATTGAACTCGCTATTCGCATTGAGCGACGGGTTGATCTTCGTCACCGAGCTCGTGGAAAGGAGCTCGCGTTCTCCGTTGCCCCCCTCTCCGCATCACTACCATCTTCCTCTGCCGGCTCGGGAGCTGAGCCTATGCAGCTGGGAGGTATCCGCATCTCGACTAAGGAGAGGGAACGGAGAATCACCAACCGCCTCTGTCTCTATTGCGGTTCTGCTGGTCATTTTGTCACTTCATGTCCAGTAAAAGCCAGAGCTCATCAGTAAGCGGAGGGCTACTGGTGAGCGCTACTACTCCTGTCTCTCCTTCAAGATCCTGCACTACCTTGTCGGTCCATCTACGCTGGACCGGTTCGTCAGCTTCCTGCAGTGCCTTAATAGACTCTGGGGCGGAGGGCTGTTTTATGGACGAGACCTGGGCTCGGGAACATGACATTCCTCTCAGACAGTTAAGGGAGTCCACGGCCTTGTTCGCCCTGGATGGTAGTCCTCTCCCCAGGATTCAGCGTGAGACGCTACCTTTAACCCTCACTGTTTCTGGTAATCATAGCGAAACCATTTCTTTTTTAATTTTTCGTTCACCTTTTACACCTGTTGTTTTGGGCCATCCCTGGCTAGTTTGTCATAATCCTTCCATTAATTGGTCTAGTAATTCTATCCTCTCCTGGAACGTCTCTTGTCATGTGAAATGTTTAATGTCTGCTATCCCTCCTGTTTCCTCTGTCTCTTCTTCACAGGAGGAGCCTGGTGATTTGACAGGGGTGCCGGAGGAATATCACGATCTGCGCACGTGTTCAGTCGGTCCAGGGCCACCTCTCTTCCTCCACACCGGTCGTATGATTGTAGTATTGATCTCCTTCCGGGAACCACTCCCCCCGGGGTAGACTATACTCTCTGTCGGCTCCCGAACGTAAGGCTCTCGAAGATTATTTGTCTGTAGCTCTTGCCGCCGGTACCATAGTCCCCTCCTCCTCTCCCGCCGGAGCGGGGTTTTTTTTTGTTAAGAAGAAGGACGGGTCCCTGCGCCCCTGCATAGATTATCGAGGGCTGAATGACATAACAGTGAAGAATCGTTATCCGCTTCCTCTTATGTCTTCAGCCTTCGAGATCCTGCAGGGAGCCAGGTTTTTCACTAAGTTGGACCTTCGTAACGCTTACCATCTCGTGCGCATCAGGGAGGGGGACGAGTGGAAGACGGCGTTTAACACTCCGTTAGGGCACTTTGAATACCGGGTTCTTCCTTTCGGCCTCGCTAACGCTCCAGCTGTCTTTCAGGCATTAGTTAATGATGTCCTGAGAGACATGCTGAACATCTTTGTTTTCGTTTACCTTGACGATATCCTGATTTTTTTCACCGTCACTCCAGATTCATGTTCAGCACGTTCGACGTGTCCTCCAGCGCCTTTTAGAGAATTGTCTTTTTGTGAAGGCTGAGAAGTGCTCTTTTCATGCCTCCTCCGTCACATTTCTCGGTTCTGTTATTTCCGCTGAAGGCATTAAGATGGATCCCGCTAAGGTCCAAGCTGTCATTGATTGGCCCGTCCCTAAGTCACGCGTCGAGTTGCAGCGCTTTCTCGGCTTCGCGAACTTCTATCGTCGTTTCATCCGTAATTTCGGTCAGGTGGCAGCCCCTCTCACAGCCCTTACTTCTGTCAAGACGTGCTTTAAGTGGTCCGTTTCCGCCCAGGGAGCTTTTGATCTCCTCAAGAATCGTTTTACATCCGCACCTATCCTTGTTACACCTGACGTCTCTAGACAGTTCATTGTCGAGGTTGACGCGTCAGAGGTGGGCGTGGGAGCCATTCTTTCTCAGCGCTCCTTCTCTGACGACAAGGTCCACCCTTGCGCGTATTTTTCTCATCGCCTGTCGCCGTCGGAACGTAACTATGATGTGGGAAACCGCGAACTGCTCGCCATCCGCTTAGCCCTAGGCGAATGGCGACAGTGGTTGGAGGGGGCGACCGTTCCTTTTGTCGTTTGGACTGACCATAGGAACCTTGAGTACATCCGTTCTGCCAAACGACTTAATGCGCGTCAGGCGCGCTGGGCGCTGTTTTTCGCTCGTTTCGAGTTCGTGATTTCTTATCGTCCGGGCTCTAAGAACACCAAGCCTGATGCTTTATCTCGTCTCTTCAGTTCTTCAGTAGCCTCCACTGACCCCGAGGGGATTCTCCCTGAGGGGCGTGTTGTCGGGTTGACTGTCTGGGGAATTGAGAGGCAGGTAAAGCAAGCACTCACTCAAACTCCGTCGCCGCGCGCTTGTCCCAGGAACCTTCTTTTCGTTCCCGTTCCTACTCGTCTGGCCGTTCTTCAGTGGGCTCACTCTGCCAAGTTAGCCGGCCACCCTGGCGTTCGGGGTACGCTTGCTTCCATTCGCCAGCGCTTTTGGTGGCCCACCCGGGAGCATGACACGCGTCGCTTCGTGGCTGCTTGTTCGGTCTGCGCGCAGACTAAGTCCGGTAACTCCCCTCCTGCCGGCCGTCTCAGGCCGCTTCCCATTCCCTCTCGACCGTGGTCTCACATCGCCTTAGATTTTGTCACCGGACTGCCTTCGTCAGCGGGGAAGACTGTTATTCTTACGGTTGTCGATAGGTTCTCTAAGGCGGCTCATTTCATTCCCCTTGCTAAGCTTCCTTCTGCTAAAGAGACGGCACAAATCATCATCGAGAATGTTTTCAGAATTCATGGCCTTCCGTCAGACGTCGTTTCGGACAGAGGTCCGCAATTCACGTCTCAATTTTGGAGGGAGTTTTGCCGTTTGATTGGGGCTTCCGTCAGTCTCTCTTCCGGCTTTCACCCCCAGTCTAACGGTCAAGCAGAACGGGCCAATCAGACTATTGGTCGCATCTTACGCAGTCTTTCTTTTCGCAACCCTGCGTCTTGGTCAGAACAGCTCCCCTGGGCAGAATACGCCCACAACTCGCTTCCTTCGTCTGCGACCGGGCTATCTCCTTTTCAGAGTAGCCTCGGGTACCAGCCTCCGCTGTTCTCATCTCAGTTCGCCGAGTCCAGCGTCCCCTCCGCTCAGGCTTTTGTCCAACGTTGCGAGCGCACCTGGAAGAGGGTCAGGTCTGCACTTTGCCGTTATAGGACGCAGACTGTGAGGGCTGCTAATAAGCGTAGAACTAAGAGTCCTAGATATTGTCGCGGTCAGAGTTTGGCTCTCCACTCAGAACCTTCCCCTTAAGACGGCTTCTCGCAAGTTGACCCCGCGGTTCATTGGTCCGTTCCGTATTTCTCGGGTCATTAATCCTGTCGCAGTTCGACTTCTTCTTCCGCGATACCTTCGTCGCGTCCACCCGGTCTTCCATGTCTCCTGTATCAAGCCCGTTCTTCGCGCCCCCGCTCGTCTTCCCCCCCCCCCATCCTTGTCGAGGGCGCACCCATCTACAGGGTCCGTAGGATTTTGGACATGCGTCCTCGGGGCCGTGGTCACCAGTACCTCGTAGATTGGGAGGGGTACGGTCCTGAGGAGAGGAGTTGGGTTCCCTCTCGGGACGTGCTGGACCGTGCGCTGATCGAGGATTTCCTCCGTTGCCGCCAGGTTTCCTCCTCGAGTGCGCCAGGAGGCGCTCGGTGAGTGGGGGGGTACTGTCATGTATTGTCATGTTGTGTCTTTCTGTCCTTTCCTTTCACCCTGTCTCCCTCTGCTGGTCGTACTAGGTTACCGTTTCTGTCCCTCTTTCCCCCAGCTGTTCCTTGTCTTCTCTGACTACCTCATTCACCCCTTTTCCCACCTGTTCCCTTTTTCCCTCTGATTAGGTCCCTATATCTCTCTCTGTTTCTGCTCCTGTCTTTGTCGGATTCTTGTTTGTGTTGTTCATGCCTGAACCAGACTATCGTCATGTTTGCTGCAACCTTGTCCTGTCCTGTCGGAACCTGCCGGTCCATCTGAGCCTACGTTTTGTTATTAAAGAAGCTCTGTTTACGTTAATTCGCTTTTGGGTCCTCATTCACGCACCGTAACAGGCAAAGTATCGGGCGGTGGTAGGTGTGCTGAAGTTCTTGGAGCCGAGGCTTGCACTGAGGGTCAGGATAGAGATGAGTCTGTGACAGTAGGAGTGAAGTTTTGGAGGGAAAAAAGTGGACCATTTGTGGTTTCAGGGTGGGTGAAAACAGAGTTAGGTGCTGTGGAATTGGTGAGGGTAACCAGAAGTGGTCTTGTGATAATTGCTTGTGTTTCTGCTGGTCAGAGGGAGAATGCGCTCCGTGTTAAACGAATGGGGACAAGATATGTGAATTGTTTTGCTCTCAAGAAAAGGGTGCCATTGAAAGGAGTGATTACTGGGGTAGCAGTAAATGTTAAAGTTGACCAACTGAAGGGGAAGATTCCCAGTGTTTGTGATGCCCGTCGTTTGGTGTGACGCAGACAGGGTGGTGAAACAGAAGTGTCATTGTCTGTTCTTTGAGTTTTGATGTTGAGTCTTTGCCCGACAAAGTGATGTTAGGATATATAGGTTTTCCTATAAGAGCTTTTGTGCCAAACACATTACATTGTTATAGGTGTCAAGCTTTTGGGCATGTGGCAGCAGTGTGTAGGAGGGAGCTTCCTAGGTGTGAGAAGTGTGCAGAAGGGCACGAGACAAAGGAATGTGTAGCATTGGGGAAAGTAGCGGTATGTGTTAATTGTAGGGGTGCCCGTGGGGCTGGGGATCAGAAATGCCCCATGCGAGAGATGCAGGTTGAGGTTCCCAGGGTCAGAGTAGTGCAGAAGTTGTCGTATGTTCAGGCAGTGAAGAAAGTAGAGGAAGATGGATCAAGGGGCAGAGATCCTGAGAGGAGTGGTGTGAGTAGATGTGTACCAGTGCAGAGGGATAAACCAACAACTGATATATGTTTCAGAAAGATTGGATTTTTAGCATTTAGAGCAATGGTTATCAACTGTAGCTGCAGAGAGGTATTTGGGTGTGCGAGACTTGACGTCAGAAGAGTCACTGTTGCAGTGGTGAATATGTGTATGTGACTAATAAACATTTGATTTGAAGAGTTACAGGGTGTGTTAAGTGGTGGTGTCCCATCCTTTCAGGCTGTTTGACCTGAAGTATTATTATATATTTTTTGTATTTATTTAACTTTTATTTAACTAGACAAGTCAGTTAAGAACATATTCTTATTTACAAAATGCCTCCTGCGGGGACCGGGTCAGCGATTAAAAAATTAATAAAAATAAAATAGGACAAAACACACATCACAACAACAACAGAGACTCTACATAAAGAGAGACCTAAGACAACAACACAACATGGCAGCAACACATGACAACACAATATAGCAGCAGCACAACATGGTATAAACATTATTGGTCACAGACAACAGCACAAAGGGCAAGAAGGTAGAGACAACAATACATCACGCAAAGCACCCACAACTATCAGTAAATGTCCTGTAGGACTAAATATATTTAAATAGCGGGGTATGATATATTTTTTAGTTTTTAAAATTATTATTATTATTTTTGTGCGTGTAGTGTTAGATGGTAGGGTATTTGTTTTATTTCTTTCTAATTTTGTTCCAGTAAAGTGTAGGGGAGTTATACTCCGGTCTAGCAGGTGGCAGGATCGTTGCTCTACATACTGCGTGGTGCTCGGTGTCACCAGTGTGCGACTAGTCTGGTCTGATATAGGAGATCGCCAATGACAAGATGGCCACGGAGCATTAGAGGAATCTGTCAACTCTTTCAGCTACAGTGATATAACATTTGGTGCTTTCTATAATAATGGGTTTATCACAAAGCACCGGTGCGTCGGAAGGAGGAACAGATGGATACCACGTCCACGGGGTAATAATGAGTCTTTATTTTATTGCACTTTTTTTCTGACGCTGCGTGTAGTTGTTGACAAGGAGAATTGACGGTAATATACAGGAGGCATACAGTGGTGTAGGAGCCGGATAAGGCCTACCGAAAGCTGATGAGGTGGCACTTAACTAGCTACCCGTTTTGGCGCACCGATAACACAACGACCTCACATTGATTTACGAGCTGAAACAGTCGAGCATAATAACTGTGTGAATAGTCTGTATACGATATACACTTTGTCTTCTGTGTGAATGAGCACCCAATGTAACAAAACTTAAACCAAGTCGATGTTGCTACTGTAGATATACTTCGGCCTAGCAGTGACCAAATGACAACAACATTTTAACGTTGACACATTTTCATGCATGCATTTATATTATAAATGTGTATATAGCTACACGAGTTAACTATATAGTAACTTAGTAAAAGTCAACTCCATATGAAGTTGACTTTACTCAACTAACTAACGTTAACTAGATGGCTGTTTTTAGTTGTGCCATTACATTCACCTGAGAGGAACATTGTGATTAAACGGTCTAAATTCGGTTCCATAAATAACACGGTTGCCAACAGATAACGCATACAAAGTTGTATAGCGGCAGAATAAGATCCCTAGTAGGGAGCGGGCAATTTAGTTACCACGTTTATTCCCCCCCCAAAAAAATGTCTATCCTCACTCCGGTAACCTATGGACAAATATTAAGAATAAGCTATATGATGATTTGATACCTATTCGGCAGCTAATAAGCTAGGTGAATGAATCATTCTACTTTTTGTTCGTTGTTTGTTGGCATCCTTGTACTTTACGAGGTTTCTGGAACAGTATCCTGTTGGAAAGTTCCACCAATTATACCCACCCTTGCTGCTATCTGCAGAAGCCACATGTTGCACAACAGCATAGCTGAAATGCATACAATACTGCACAACACAGTTTACTTAAACCACTATATGATCTACTATTTGTTGGTTAACGGTACTTGTTGTGGAATTGTTAGATATTGCTGAACTGTCGGAACTAGAAGCACAAGCATTGGATTAAATGGTTGCCTTTGTCTTCCCATGTCCACGTGGTGATCTGATAGGTGCAGGAGAATTCCCCTGCAGAGAAAGCTGGGCTGGAGCCGTTCTTTGACTTCATCCTCTCTCTGGGAGACCACAGACTGGTGAGTTAGTCAGATTCATCCTCTCCTCTCTCTGGGAGTCCACAGACTGGTGAGTTAGTCAGATTCATCCTCTCTCTCTCTGGGAGACCACAGACTGGTGAGTTAGTCAGATTCATCCTCTCTCTCTCTGGGAGACCACAGACTGGTGAGTTAGTCAGATTCATCCTCTCCTCTCTCTGGGAGTCCACAGACTGGTGAGTTAGTCAGATTCATCCTCTCTCTCTCTCTGGGAGACCACAGACTGGTGAGTTAGTCAGATTCATCCTCTCTCTCTCTCTCTCTCTCTGGGAGACCACAGACTGGTGAGTTAGTCAGATTCATCCTCTCTCTCTCTGGGAGACCACAGACTGGTGAGTTAGTCAGATTCACCCTCTCTCTCTCTGGGAGACCACAGACTGGTGAGTTAGTCAGATTCATCCTCTCTCTCTCTGGGAGACCACAGACTGGTGAGTTAGTCAGATTCATCCTCTCTCTCTCTCTGGGAGACCACAGACTGGTGAGTTAGTCAGATTCATCCTCTCTCTCTCTCTCTCTGGGAGACCACAGACTGGTGAGTTAGTCAGATTCATCCTCTCTCTCTGGGAGACCACAGACTGGTGAGTTAGTCAGATTCATCCTCTCTCTCTCTGGGAGACCACAGACTGGTGAGTTAGTCAGATTCATCCTCTCTCTCTCTCTGGGAGACCACAGACTGGTGAGTTAGTCAGATTCATCCTCTCTCTCTCTCTCTGGGAGACCACAGACTGGTGAGTTAGTCAGATTCATCCTTTCTCTCTCTCTCTGGGAGACCACAGACTGGTGAGTTAGTCAGATTCATCCTTTCTCTCTCTCTCTGGGAGACCACAGACTGGTGAGTTAGTCAGATTCATCCTCTCTCTCTCTCTGGGAGACCACAGACTGGTGAGTTAGTCAGATTCATCCTCTCTCTCTCTCTGGGAGACCACAGACTGGTGAGTTAGTCAGATTCATCCTCTCTCTCTCTCTCTCTGGGAGACCACAGACTGGTGAGTTAGTCAGATTCATCCTCTCTCTCTGGGAGACCACAGACTGGTGAGTTAGTCAGATTCATCCTCTCTCTCTCTGGGAGACCACAGACTGGTGAGTTAGTCAGATTCATCCTCTCTCTCTCTCTGGGAGACCACAGACTGGTGAGTTAGTCAGATTCATCCTCTCTCTCTCTCTGGGAGACCACAGACTGGTGAGTTAGTCAGATTCATCCTCTCTCTCTCTCTGGGAGACCACAGACTGGTGAGTTAGTCAGAGCATTGTGATACCATCTTATTGATTTCTACTATAGACCTTCGATTAATATAAAATACATCTTAGATACTCTGTTCAGTTCCTCTATCTAATCTATCACACACAACAGCCACCCATGTATTGCACATTTCCAACTGACAAACTAACTTGTGTCCAGAACCAGGAGAATGACATGCTGAAGGACCTTCTGAAGGCTAACGTGGAGAAGGCAGTGATCATGGAGGTGTACAGCACTAAGACCATGAGGCTGAGGGAGGTGGAGGTGGTGCCCAGTAACATGTGGGGAGGACAGGGCCTGCTGGGGGCGTCTGTCAGGTTCTGTAGCTACCAAGGAGCCAACGAGAACGTCTGGCATGTACTGGTGAGGACTCACCTGGCTGTCGATGAGGCTATGATTAGGTAGTAGTAGATCAACGTACACACGGCTACAATTTCAAACAACTAGGTATTGTTTTATCTGTGGTGTGATCAGTTGTCTGTCTAGTCTGGGGTTTGGGTGGGGGGTCCTACATGTTGTTTCACATCATGCTATTCTGTGTGTTATTTTCTGTAGGATGTGGATGTGAACTCACCAGCTGCGTTGGCCAGCCTTCAGGCCCACAGTGACTTCATCGTTGGAGCAGACCAGGTGTTGCAGGATGTAAGCGTAATTATTATCATTCACATTCTTAACGTTTTTCAAAGTTGTTATCTCCGTTGACTAGGTCGTTGCCTTTTTAATTTAGTGGGAAAATAACCCATTGCAATAAACAATTGGCACTGTGATCTCGGTGTCTGTCCTCAGTCGGAGGACTTCTTCTCGCTGATCGAGGCCCACGAGGGGAAACCTCTGAAACTGCTGATCTACAACACAGAGACAAACGCCTGCAGAGAGGTGGTGGTCACACCCAACGGGGCCTGGGGAGGAGAGGGAAGGTGAGTGGGCTGAGCCTTACCCGGGGAGGTGAGTGAGCCACTAGGTCTTACCTGGGGTTTACCTTGACCTTACCCGGGGAGGTGAGTGAGCCACTAGGTCTTACCTGGGCTCTCTCTCTCTGAGGTTATTCTGTACTGCCTAAATGCCAAGGCTCTGAAACATCAGCAGTCTAACTGATATCTGTTTTTTTAGTTTGGGCTGCGGTATCGGATACGGCTACTTGCACAGGATCCCATCCATGGTTCCCTCTCTTCCTGAAGATGACTCCACGCCAGAGATACACGCCAATGGACACCAAGAGGTGTGGATGGGCTCCTTGTGTTTCACTACAACTACATGTATGGGAATAAGACCGGGGGAATGCCACTATGCCCGTCACTTGTACAGTAATGACACATGAATCTACAGGCCTGCTAGTGACGAGGCTGACCGTTACCCCCATTACAAGGCTATCACACATGCTTATGACATCATAATGCATTATACCGATCGGCAGTATTAAACTTGGAACTACAGATGACAACAGCAAACATGTTGTCCCTCCCCCCTCCATAGGGCACATTTCCAGAATGTTCATTGATGTGCATTGTCCCTGTGAAATAAATGAATCAACTGTTATGGGTTGTGGGCTGTGTGATCCACAGGCGTCTCTGATGGTGGGTCAGTCCGGCCCACGCCTGGGACAGGGAACAGAGATGACAGACCAAGATAACAGACTGGAACAGATCACTCTGCAGAAAGAGGACAGTCCTCCACCTCTACCCATACAGGGAATCATGGATCCAGGTGGGTTGGCTGATTGGTTGGTTACAGGGAAGTCATGGATCCAGGTGGGTTGACTGATTGGTTGGTTACAGGGAAGTCATGGATCCAGTTGGGTTGACTGACTGGTTGGTTACAGGGAATCATGGATCCAGGTGGGTTGACTGATTGGTTGGTTACAGGGCGTCATGGATCCAGGTGGGTTGACTGATTGGTTGGTTACAGGGAAGTCATGGATCCAGGTGGGTTGACTGACTGGTTGGTTACAGGGAAGTCATGGATCCAGGTGGGTTAACTGAATGCTCGGATCAACCCTCCTCCTCTGCCAGAGCATCCATTGTGTGCTCTGAAAGCTAAGAGGGCGAAACACTCTGAATTTACCAACAGACAATCTGACGAACGCCCAGGGCGCACTCCAGAGTGAATATACAAACGCACCCTAGATCATTATAAAACACATTCAGCCAACACGCATAAAGCCATTAATGAAATAGGAGTCGTCCTTTGGTCCACACAACGCAATTATACACCGAAACCAAGACTGATAACTATGTCTGTCTTTACTGTTCATCTTCCATGACCCTCTGTGTTGTTGTTTTGTTTGGCCGTTCAGTTAATACATCTGTCTTTCTGTGTTCCTCTGGGTGTCTGAGGTTAGGTTCTGAATCTGTGAAACTGTTATATTGATGCAGTCTCTGTCGTTGTCTGTTTTATTTTATCTTGAACTACCTCTGTGCTCTGCCTTGGCTTTGTCTTTTTTGTCTGATAAGGAAGTGGACCTTTTCTTTAGGTTCTGAATCTGTGACTCTGTGTTCCTCCAGGCTTCTCTGAGTCTGAGGTGGCTATGATGACCCCTGACCCATCAGAAGACATGGCTGATCGACTGGACCTGTCCGTCTCGTCCATCGACATGACCGGCACCTCTCTGGCCGTGCACGAGGAAAAGGACAGCAACAACATCTCCGGCAAGTTAACTATAACTTGGAGCTTATTGAAAGGGCAACGAGCTGTTGTTTTGGTAGTGTTTGTATTTTCAATTGGTTGCCGTGTCATAACAAGACAAGCAACCTGTTGTTGTTATTTATTATCACAATGTGAAACGGTATACCCTTATCTGTCAAACACTTTATTTTATACCACTGCAACCAATTTGTCCAACAATGAATCTCCGTAGTCCCGACGTTGACGGTGTCTCTCTTCTCTGTTTGTACAAAAGAGCTGGGTGAGCTTCCTGAGACGCCACCAGAGAACTGGATGGAGACTGAACATCGTGAGTCCCTTATCACCGAATCACAAGACCAAGCGTCCGAATCCGCTGGATCCCCTGACACAGTTGTGGAGGCTCCATTCGCCCCTCCTCCTGACGTTGAGTCCCTCGCCCCTCTTGTTGATGCTGAAGCTTCTCTCCCGGACCCAGACATCACCTCTTTCTCCCCCTCCCCTCCCCTGGACCTCCTGCCCCAGGACCAGCTCCTGCTTCAGCCCCAGGTAAGTGACATCTTGGTGGGGGACTCACTCACTGAGGACGACGTCACATTGGATGGAACACCACCAGAGCCAATGGTAGAGCCTGACGTCATCAGCTCCCTGGAGCAACTCTCTGTGGAGCAGTCTGAAACCGCCGCGGCGGAACACCACCATGACGACCACGAGTGTTGCCATGACCACCACCACGAGCATGAGGTCAGCAACCAGGAAGTGGAGGAAGAGTAGGTTTGTGTGTTTTCTTTCCGGGTCTGGTCACTGCCTGAAGAAACACTAGCAGAGATACTGAGCAGTCAAACAACATGGGAAATGTTCAGGACACTGGTGAAAAGACCTGGGGTGATGTATTGAGATGACACACTAATAGAACCAGATAGAAATGTAATGAATTTAACTGACACGCTTCCCCAATTTTATATGATGACAATGGATGTCTGTTCTATCTGAACGTGCTGAACAGGCCTCTGGTATATGAGTGATGGCGAGCGTACATTCTATGGTATGGTCCAAGAGAACGTTGTACAGTTTTTTTTTTTAACGACTGGTTGGATGGGTCACGAGAGAGATCATGGTAGAAATGCATAACAATAGCTCTCTTGTATTTTTGGGGTGTAGGATCCTATGTTACAAGTTCAGCTTCATGTTCTGATTAGCCGTAAGGGTTGCAATGTTATGAACATTTTGTAGTTTGTTTTCGTGTAAAAAAAAAAGAATATTTTTTTATTATGGTTTTGGATTTCTTAAAAAAACAAATCAATTAATGGAATGGCCGTGTGAAAGATCCAAAGATAATTACACACACACACACAAATACATTCGTTATATATTGTTGAACTACTTTATAGAATTCACTACGACAAACCAGTGATGTATAAACTTAAAGCATAGTTGCACATTTTTAATATTTGATTTGTGACGACGACAACTTTTTTTTTTTAGTCCTGTAATTTGACTATTCCAGTTGAAATACACTACTTGACATACGAGTGGACCTCCATAGGCCTGGGTCTAATACAGTCAAATACTTGAGCCGCGCTTGATTTAGTTTGCCAGTAGGCTTGCCTGGCCCTCCTTCCAAATCCCGTCGACTCGAACGTGAGAAGCCTGGGCTTCCGAGGTTAGTTTGCCAGTAGGCTTGCCTGGCCCTCCTTCCAAATCCCGTCGACTCGAACGTGAGAAGCCTGGGCTTCCGAGGTTAGTTTGCCAGTAGGCTTGCATGGCCCTCCTTCCAAATCCCGTCTCGTTGACTCGAACGTGAGAAGCCTGGGCTTCCGAGGTTAGTTTGCCAGTAGGCTTGCCTGGCCCTCCTTCCAAATCCCGTCTCATTGACTCGAACGTGAGAAGCCTGTGCTTCCGAGGTTAGTTTGCCAGTAGGCTTGCATGGCCCTCCTTCCAAATCCCGTCTCGTTGACTCGAACGTGAGAAGCCTGGGCTTCCGAGGTTAGTTTGCCAGTAGGCTTGCATGGCCCTCCTTCCAAATCCCGTCTCGTTGACTCGAACGTGAGAAGCCTGGGCTTCCGAGGTTAGTTTGCCAGTAGGCTTGCATGGCCCTCCTTCCAAATCCCGTCTCGTTGACTCGAACGTGAGAAGCCTGGGCTTCCGAGGTTAGTTTGCCAGTAGGCTTGCCTGGCCCTCCTTCCAAATCCCGTCTCGTTGACTCGAACGTGAGAAGCCTGGGCTTCCGAGCTTACTTTGCCAGTAGGCTTGCATGGCCCTCCTTCCAAATCCCGTCTCGTTGACTCGAACGTGAGAAGCCTGGGCTTCCGAGCTTACTTTGCCAGTAGGCTTGCATGGCCCTCCTTCCAAATCCCGTCTCGTTGACTCGAACGTGAGAAGCCTGGGCTTCCGAGCTTACTTTGCCAGTAGGCTTGCATGGCCCTCCTTCCAAATCCCGTCTCGTTGACTCGAACGTGAGAAGCCTGGGCTTCCGAGCTTACTTTGCCAGTAGGCTTGCATGGCCCTCCTTCCAAATCCCGTCTCGTTGACTCGAACGTGAGAAGCCTGGGCTTCAGAGCTTACTTTGCCAGTAGGCTTGCATGGCCCTCCTTCCAAATCCTGTCTCGTTGAATCGAACGTGAGAAGCCTGGGCTTCCGAGGTTAGTTTGCCAGGTACCATGGAATAGTCTCAAAAGTACAAACTTCAAGCTAAATTAAGCGCATCTCAAATGTATTTTTGGACATTTTTACATACATACTTGACCCAGGTTCAGTACCTGAACAGTACCATTTATATAATCAATCGGGCACAGCTTTTTTAAAATTTTTGCTCTTTTTTTAAAACGCCTATCATTTGGAAGGGTTCAAGGGTGAACCTTGAAAAGGTCGTCGTTGTAAAATAAGAATTTGTTCTTAACTGACTTGCCTCGTTTAAATAAAGTTTTAATAAATAACCTTCGCACTTCAGCAAACAAAATGATTAGAAACCATGTGTAGGACTTACCAAGACAGATGGACTAGGGAGAAAGGAGTTGGGAGCACTCCACACAAAAGGCTGAATTTTAAATGATTTTAATTTAGGTCACTTTAATCCATTGTACAGGATGAGAACAGGTGACTGTCTTCCTTGGTTACTGTTATAGAAATCCATGTTTAAATTAAGTTTTTTTTTTATATTTGAAACGGTCGTTGTTTTTAATGCATCAAATATAGCAATTGTTGTTAGTTCTGTGTTCACAAAACACACATTTTTAATGTGGGATCAGGTTGTAGTTTTAGTTCTTAAACTCAAGAAAGTTGAATCTGTACTTTCTGTAGAGGTAGACCTGTTTTCAATAAGTTACAGTGCATTTATTTGTTAGACAATAATATTTCCTGGATTTCTGTAGCGTAAGGGCCAGATTCAATCTCGATCACGTTTGGTCGGCTACGCACTTTGTTTATAAAGTCAATGTTCCTGTGTTCGCAGAGACCGCATTCACCAACGCGGCATATGTTGGCTCAATAGTAAATTTACCGTTGAATGTAAAGCGTGCTAAATCTCAAATCTACCGAATGATCGGATTGGTTTTGTTGCAGGGCATTTATTTTTAAAGTGTCATTTTATGGGTTTCTGTACACCTTAGGTGAAAGGTCATTATTTTGTAAACATACAGTAGGGAAAGTCTCATTCCTCCATGTTACCTCTTATCTGTGTCATATTTGATCTATGCAATTGTCAGCCATGTTTGTAGTTTTTGACTTTTTTTTTTTTTTAAGCTGTAGGCAACATACTGTAGCCATCATGGAAGTTATCTGTAAGCTGGAACCACAGACAATACAGTATCAGGGTTGTTAATTTAAATTCCATTTAAATTAGTCAGTTCAGGAAGTACACTCAAATTTCCAATTCTCTTAAATTCTTTCTGAATTGACTTGACCACAACCCTGTGCAGTAGCTTCTGATTTAAATAGTGACACTACTGTTAGTTTTAATATAAATGTTTGGAGCAAATGCTTTTCTGTAAGAGAAGGTTCCGTTGGTCTTCTTTTTTGATTTAGGCTAGGCACTTAGTTGTGAGAAATGAGGGAAGGGGAAATATTTTATCAATGGATGGAGAGTTTATTGTTAATGAGTGCAAATGAAATTCTGATTGTGAAAAATTGATTAATATTCTCTGTAAAGCTTCTGATGCAAAAATGGAGTCGCTTCTAGTCACTGGAACAAAAAAATAAAAATGGTCACAATTTTATTTTAGCCTTTTGTTTTTCTCAACCTTTAAGCATTGTGTCATGACGCTGGACGGGGGGTAGGTTTATGACAGTCATAAATACTCCCCCCCCCCCCCCCCCCCCCCCCCCCCCCCCTTTTTTCCCCCTCTCTCTACCCTACTGATGTGACTATTGAAAATCCCTTGGTTAACATAGGGATTCTGGGAACATCAGAAGGTGGGGGGAAATGAAACATTTTGGTAATCCAACCAATTGAACATATGCAGTGGTACTTAATGAATATGATGTCAGTTCGGTTGTCATCTGAGACATTCTCAATGATAGGATGACAAACTGTACAGTGGAAAGTCTACACATTATAGTTGTGCAATTTAAATGTTTGAATATGAAATGTGATTATTTATTTTTTTTAGCTCCTAAAATGTGAGAATTGGGTTTTCATGAGTGAATTAGGCCTGACTCAGTGGCCCGCCCACGTGAAGAGACATTGGTTTTAACCAATGAAACTCTCCCTTCCAATAGAAAGCCTTGACAATAGAACGACAATCCGATATCAGAAGGGTTCAGATAACTACAGAACGAAGCCAACCTCAGCGTGAGCTTTGGTTGCGATTGGTATGAACTTTGAACTCTTATTCACTACAGAAGTGATACCTCCTAGCCGTTGAGTTAGCAGCGGCCGCTGTAAACGTGGGCTAGGAAAGGACGAACAGAGTATCCCGTCTACCACACGACGACACTACAACGTTTCCCGTTCACCACCAGAGACACTCTTCAAAAGACAACGGACTGTTGGGCAACACGGCCATCAATCTACCACCAACCTATTGAAGCGCAGCTCAGTAAATATTTATTGCATTTTCCTTTTCCAAATGGGCGGTAATTTAGAATGCATAAGATCCTGTATTTACGATAGAGACATCGCTTCTCCCTTTGTTCTTCAGTCTTCCCGCTCTATCACTCAAACCCAGCCCCCTTTGTGTAACAAGCTGTCATATCTGTTCCCTCCGCAAGGGACGTTTTCCTTTATGACATTTGTAATTGTGTGATTAGTTAGGTATTTAGTACTTTCAGATGAGACTGAAATAAGGTGACGATTAATATTGCCTGCTATTGATGTAAAATATTACTAGGTCTTTAAGAGTTTATTCGGAAGATAACAGCTCTATAAACACTCTTTCGTGGTGCCCCGCGACTTTCTAGTTAATTACATTTACATGATTAGCTCAATCAGTTAATATTAATTACAGAGAAATTATTTTATAGAATAGCATGTCATATCACTTAATCCGGCATAGCCAAAGACACAATAGCATAACTACGTTAAGCTGTTATAGCGTGATATTAATGCATTCTAAGATGATATAGCATAAACTGGCAAGTGTCTTCACTGACATTTTCAACCTCTCCCTGACCCCGAGTCTGTAATACCTACATGTTCCAAGCAGACCACCATAGTCCATGTGCCCAAGAAAGCAACCTGCTTAAACGAAAGGCTGGTCATGGCTCACATCAACACCATCATGCCGGGAAACCCTAGACGCACTCCAATTCACATACCGCGCCAACAGATCCACAGATGACACAATCACACTCCACACTACCCTTTACCACCTGAACAAAAGGAACACCTACGTGTGAATGCTGTTCATTGACTACAGCTCAGCCCACAAAGCTCAGTACCCTGGGACTAACCTCCCTCTGCAAATGGATCCTGGACTTTCTGATGAGCCGCCCCTAGGCGGTGAGGGTCGGCAACAACTGTACCGGTACCCCCTGTATATAGCCTCCACATTGACTCTGTACCGGTACCCCCTGCATATAGCCTCGTTATTATGTCATTTTTTTATTTAGTAAATATTTTAACTTTCTTGAACTGCATTAAGCATTTCACGGTATGGTATACACCTGTTGTATTCAGCATTTCACGGTATGGTATACACCTGTTGTGGCATGACAATGTTAAAATTATATTCATACATTATTGCATATTAATGTTGTAGCATGAGAAATATGGTAAAACGTTAAGATGTCATAGCATGACAGTAATACGTTCTAAAATTATATTCATACATTGCATGATATTAATAACGATATTGATACGTAGAGAATCTGAATGATCGGCTATGAAAAGCCAACTGACATTTACTCCTGAGGTGCTGACTTGTTGCACCCTCTACAACCACTGTGATTATTATTATTCGACCATGCTGGTCATTTATGAACATTTGAACATCTTGGCCATGTTCTGTTATAATCTCCACCCGGCACAGCCAGAAGAGGACTGGTCACCCCTCAGAGCCTGGTTCCTCTCTAGGTTTCGGCCTTTCTAAGGAGTTTTTCCTAGCCACCGTGCTTCTACACCTGCATTGCTTGCCGTTTGGGGTTTTAGGCTGGGTTTCTGTACAGCACTTTGAGATATCAGCTGATGTCAAAAGAAAGGCTTTATAAATACATTTGATTGATTGATGTTATTAATATGACATAAGCAGGAGAATGGTGAAATGTGAGAGAGACGGTTAACAAATACAATACATTTCAGTATATTAAAACCATTCAAATTTAATATGCTTTTGAAAGCCCAAAATACACTTCGTCATCCAACAATAAATATTGTAAGACTGAGGATACGGCGTCTTGCTGTCTACACCATAGAAAGTCATATTTCTATGACGTGGCCCCTATACTGGAGCTTCCTCTTAACTCATCACCATAGTAATGGGGTGGGGGGGGGGAGAAGACAAGTCAATAACAACCTAAAAATAAAGACAATTTACTCAAACTAGTTATTTCACTCGTCACAAGTAAGTGTGCATCCCATCCAATCTATATATTTTACATATTCAATTTGGATACGCAGTTAAGTTATATGTATAAACCCTGTAGTTTGAGATTTTTTAAAATTTGTTTTAAACTAACATCCTAGACCCAATTACTGTCTAGCTATATGAAACATTATACGGTACAATAGCCCTCTTGGAAGATGTGAATATTGGTTCATGATTATAAAACAAGTCTGTAGGAGGAGATTTCACTTGAAAACGTGTAAACGTTGTCCACCAGATGCCCAATGTTACAATGTGTGATTTAAGAAATACCTTTTTTTTTTTTAAATCCTGATTGCTTAAGACAACTACAAACATACTTGAAAATCTGTAGCCTGGTCCCAGATCATTGGCTCCGGCAATGACAGTTATGAGTTGGGCTAGACAGCACAAACAGAACTGGGACCAGGCTTGATATCGTGTGTGCTTTTCTCGGGATTCTGAAGAAGAAAAACAAAACATTGAATCAAAGTGAATGTCTCTGACTTGTTGAAACTGTACAAAATAATAATAATTAAACATAGCATCCTGAAAAATAAAGAGAACATGAATTCACATAAAGCATGTTATTTACAAAACAATTATTCAAATCTCTCAAGTCAGTCAGTCCTAATTCGGGTTGACAGAATTAAGCCACGAACAACAATATAGTACATTGATCGGCTTGAATAGTTGGTCAGGCTGTCCAGGTATACTGTAGGTGGAGTTAGGGCCAGGAGTTGCTCCTGGTCAAGTCACATGGTAAGGAAGAACTCCAGGTCCTTGGAGAATCGGGATGTACCATTCTCTTTCCCAAGAAATATACACTTGCATAGTCCCTATCCTGGATCTAAAAGCATAGGATTAGGGAAAGGCAATGGCTGGAAGAGGTTTCCTCCCATTGTAAAAACACATGCGAGAAAGTGTACAAGTCCAGAAGGGTTGAGAACTGGGACTAAGTCATAGTACTGGTGAAGGAAGGAGCAACGGGCTGTCTCTGGAATGTACAAGAACAAACAGCGCATATACATGAAGACACACTACCATTGCACCGGAACTATTCCTTTTAACTATGACATCACAAAGCAAAAGGACAACAACAAAATGTTTTTTTTTTAAATAAAAAAAACCTACATAGTGCGAGATAAAATATTTGATTCATTTTTCCCCCATTCCGTTATAGCACAGTCTGAAGAAAGAACCGCATTCATCATGAATCTCTTGACTAGCCTCCGGGCTTCACCGGTCTGTCCGGTTGAGTTTCCTATTAATACGAAGTCACCCACATCCCTCAAATTGGCCAGAGAAAACATCTCTTAACGTCTGGGTTGTGTTTTTATTCATACACAACGTAGCAAAACATTCTTCAACGGCAAATGGAAGAAAAATAAAGAAAATAAAAGTGATTCTTATTGAATAAATTCAGATTCAGTCCATGGTTTCTCCCATATGGTGTCTAATGACTACGACCCTGATAAACATAGTGGGCGGGGTGATAAGCCTACCCTCTCTCGGCCAGCCAATCATCGGAGCTGAAGATGGAGGATGGTAGTGTGTGAAGAAACTGTCTCTTTATGCCTTAAAATTAGGTGTCTGCCTCACGTAGATTTCTGCCTATAGTGAAGCGTCAAGTCCCCTCCACTTTTCCAGATAAAATGCTTGACAGTTCGCAGGTCCATGTTTGGGTCCAGGACCTGTGTGAGAACAGAGAAGACCGACCAAGGATGTGAATCAGGTGGATATGCATTTCAGTCATCGCTGTCATTATTACGCTGTAATATGACTTAACTAAACCAAAATCAGCATCGCGGCAATCTGTAATATGACATGGTATACTAAACCAAAATAACTTTAAAAAAAATCAACATCGAAGCAACAAACCTCATTGCCCAAACCACCATCAAAAGTGAAGCTGTCAAGTAGTGGACTTTTTTTCAAAAAAGACTTATGAATCACAACAGATACACACTCTCCTTCAACCATCAACAACTGAGGTCCATAATCTTTACTATAAAAAAAAAAAAGCAAAGATTGTTCCTCATTCCTCCCGAAACTACAGGAGAATGAGGAGTAGGGAGGGTTCCCACCTGGTCTTGACATATCAGTTCAATCTTCTCCTCGGCCATGAGGGCCATGTCCTCGTCCTTCTCCGTCTCTCCTGGCTTGTCATTGGCTGCCAAGGAGGAAGCAGTGGTCTGGGACTCAGTGTCCAGGTTAATGATCTTCTCATAGACGTGTTCCATCACCTTCCTCACCTGCAGCATGTCACTGGCAGACAGACGGTCCCTACAGAGAGAGAGAGAGAAACACACACACACACACACACACACACACACACACACAGTGGAATAAAAGGATGTGTCAAGGGAAGTGGGATCTTGATCTCCGACGGGAAATGTCGACGGTGCATTTATATGTAGAGGTCAAATCGTGTGTGTGTGTGTGTGTGTGTGTGTGTAGGATTTATTCAGGTAAGAACATCAAAGTCGAATATTAATAAAAGGGACTTGGAAGTGTGGAATGTAGTGATTTCTCATGAAGAAACCTGAAACGGAGAAAATCAAAAAATCTAAATGTTACTTCTTCAGTGTCTTGGCTCCAGAAGAAGAGTGGGGTTGGAGGTAGAACGGGATCTTGTTGAATTTCGGCATGTTCTTCTGGAGGACATAGAAAAAGAGGGCAAAAATGTTTTTAAAAAATGAAGTGAAGTCCGAGGCAAGAAGAGTAAAAGCAAAGGAAGACTGAAGAGGTCCTTACGTCCACGGTGATGTCTATGACCCACTGTGGGACTGTCTCATTCAGTAACATAGACTCCGTCTCCCCACCCGAGTCCCTACACAACAGTCTGAAACAGGAGACTCAGCATTAGAACAGCTAGAAGAACAGTGCAGGGAAGTAAACAAATGTTGCAAACAGGACTGGGTTTTTTTTTTTGTGTCCAACTGGTGATGCAAGGCAAGTAGTGATTCATTCTCAGATTCATGAATGATCGCATGCATGATATAGCCTCGACAAAAATGTTTTGCTCCCAAAATTCTCTATAATCCCTCAATCAAATGTATTTATATAACAGTAGTGTTATGATTGGGGAGGGGGGGGGGTAGTGTTAGGTCATAGACAAACACACTACCCAGGTTACACTTCACTCCCTTCCTCCAGGGGGCAGCAGCAACCTTGTCCAGATGCTGAGCCTGGTTGATAAGCACATCAGGTGATTGTCAGTCAGTGTCCCAGCTGGCAGAGCTGCGAGGCAGCTGGTCGGTTTGGTGGTCATGAGGCTTTCCATTTGGATTCTTTAGTTTAGACATGCCTGTCTGTAGTTTTCCTTTCTGTATAGATCTGTTTCTGTGACCACATGATAATCCACTTGGGCTCACTGACCCAAAGGGGTCAAGACAGAGCCCTGGACCTAAGGTAAGGTTGTCGTCTCCCTGGGCACACCTGCATCCAACGCAGTCCTCATACACTGATTTCTCACAAATTCACACATTCATTCAGCTTAAGGACCATGTAGCTAGGCTAGGATCCCAAGACATAATGAGTCAGGTTACAGACCATGTAGCTAATACCCCTAGACATAATGAGTCAGGTTACAGACCATGTAGCTAGGCTTAAGACCCCATAGAAATAATGAGTCGGGTTACAGACCATTGTCATGACTCTCCTGTGACGATCTGAAGGACCAGGTCACAGTGAGTCCTCTCTACAGCGTGCTCTCTCTCGTAGAGGGGGAATATCATGACCCTCCTGTGACGATCTGAAGGACCAGGTCACAGTGAGTCCTCTCTACAGCGTGCTCTCTCTCGTAGAGAGGGAATATCATGACTCGTGAAGATCTGAAGGACCGGGTTACAGTGGGTCTCTCTCATAGAGGGGGGAGAGCGGGAAGTCAACTGTTTTATGGTCGGTCATAAAATACGCTGCCTCTATGCTCTGGTAGTGTTTGAGCTTGGAATGTAAACTGTGGAACACAGAGACCCTTGGTCATCAAAAGTTTGAAAAATTCTAACAATATTTTTTATTGTTGAGAATGTGGGAGTGGTCTGTGGACACTTAAAGGGACAGTCATGACGAGTGGGTTTCACTTGGTGATCTCATGAGGGACAGGAAACACACAACTCTATCTCTTAAAGTGGACATTTCCCAGTGGTCAGCTTTACATCTAAATATCGTGAAACGTATGTGATTAAACATGAAACTATTTGTGAAAAGATGTAATGTGATGTTAACCTTCTAAATGAGAATATGGATTTTCATTTAAAAAGCTGAACTAGTCAGTGGCCACACCACAGAAAACTATAACCACAAAGTATATTGTGACTTCTGGGGAAGTTAACCAGAGACTCTCTGATGAACGGACTCTCCAGCAGACGGACTGGCGATTCCAACAGAGAAGACAACAAATACATACATTGCAATTATTCTCGAATGAACGGCGGTTCATGTGCAAAGGATTAGCATTTCAATTAATATAATTATCAACTGTGGTAGTGAATCCATTTAGTCTTTTCTGCTCTCAGTCCCCACCCCTTTCCTTTGTCTACCAAGCCTTCATATTGGCTTAGTCCGCTAGGGACTTTTACTTTGTATCATGTAGTAACCCAAATATCCACTGTTGGTTTGTTATGTAATTCTGTGTGACTATTTAGTTAGTAAATACATAATTAAGGAAATGTGTATATGGCTGATTCATGATTTAGGCTAGGGTTCGAGGACGTTCAGTAATGGAACTGATAATGTATCATTATTATTATTATTACCTTAATGAGAATGACTAATCGATAAGATATGAAAATATCTGAAGAGTTATATTCAGGAAATTACCACTCTATAAACAACATTTTTCCATGGTGCCCCGACTTCCTAGTTAATTAAAGTTACATGATTAGTTTAATTGCGTAATTAAATTACACAGAGAATTGATTTGATAAAAATAACAGTCTTCACATTTAATGATAGGTCACAGACACGACACCATGTAGCTGGGCCTAAGACCCCTGGACATAATGAGTCAGGTTACAGACCATGTAGCTAGGACCCCTAGACATAATGAGTCAGGTTACAGACCATGTAGCTAGGACCCCTAGACATAATGAGTCAGGTTACAGACCATGTAGCTAGGACCCCTAGACTTAGCGAGTCAGGTTACAGACCATGTAGCTTGGCCTTAGACCCCTAGACTTAGCGAGTCTAACAATATCAGCAGGCTAGCTATGGGTTTCGTAAAATGGAAATATGTACCGGAACAGAGTCCTCCCTCCTGCCTCTCCGAAGATGACTGGAGTGTGTGGAGGCACCTGGAAGTACCCATTCCCCTTCTGCACCCGCGTCTCCTGCTCCCCATTTACTGCTGCTGGGGTTTGGACAAGGTCAAAAGTCACTAGAATATTTTTTACTGCTCCTATACCATGATGAAATAGTGAGTCTATGGACATTTTTTTCTGGGCCCTAACCCTGCGACATGTGATGTCTAACACTATAGCCGTCTACAGCCAATATCTCAGGTGAACACTGTTTTTGACAACAACAACAACAACAAGGCCAATTTACCATGGTTGACCTCGTTCTCCTCCTCATCCATGGGGTTGATGTGCGTCCTGGGCCAGAACTCTAGCAGGGCCTGAAGTAGCAGTCCACCAAGGTTCACTATACACACACACACAAACATTGCAAAGCTAAAGGATAAAAAAAAAAAAAAATGCAGTATGAAGAAGTTATATTAAAAATGAAAACCTAAAAAAAAAAATTGTACACTTTGGGTCCGATCCATCGGAGCTTGAGAAGCCAGCATCCTTAGCAGACACCCAGGCAGCGAAGCAGTCACTCTCATCCAGCGTGATGGTCAGCATCTATCCAGCAACACACAGATGGGAGAGAGAGCAACAACATCAACCAATCTTATCTAGCTAGCTTCACCTTTTCAAAAAACACTGAATAAGTAGAGTATTACTAAGTTATAAAACGAGAAACTTACCCCTGTCTTGAGGTCGACAGAGAACCAGTTTGGGACGTAGACCTGCTTGAACCTCTTCTTGATCTCTTCATCAAACTCTACTTTCCCCAGGTCCTCTCCCTTACAGGCTTTCAGCACGTCCCAGAATGCAACATTGTTGTTGGTGTCTTTGGTGACGATGTGCCTCTTGTCGTTCAGAATGTGACACTGAATTATACTGGCCCCTCCTACAACAGCAAATATGTACAGTAGTTATCGTTTGACCACAGCAAGACTAGGTTTGGGCGGTATTAAGATTTTCATACCATTTCTGTACCATAACGGGATACACGATATTACCAAATGTGCACACAAGGGGCACTATTTTTTTAATTTTAAATTCAGTGCCATTGGAAAGCACTCAGAACCCTTGACATTATCCATGGTTTGTTAGGTTTTTATTTTTCAGAGTAAATAACTCACGGACACTAGAGAAGCTAAACCAAGTTTAATTCTTCCCAAAGGGTCGTTACAGTTGTATTCAGAGAACAAAACATTTCTCACCATCACAGGTATATATCTCCACTTTGGACACTCCTCCTCTCCAATCCTTACATCTTATGGTTCCACAGGGGATCTGACCTCACCACCTGACCTCCTCCCCTCCTTCGCCTAATCCACAGATGTCCATCTGCTTCCCCTGTAGCAATCCTTTGATCTCCTCCCGTCCACCCAGCACATTCCACAGCCACTCTTGTCTTTCTACAGATCTCACTCCTTTATATACTATGCATCTCATCTATCATGTCTTTTAATATCTCAATGTTCGAAATGTAGAATCCAACAGGTTACAGCCTTATTCTAAAACAGATTAAATATTTTTCCCCCACTCATCAATCTACACACAATATCTCATAATGACAAAGCAAAAACAGGTTTGTAGAATTTTTTGCAAATTTAAAATATATATAAAAAAATAGATTTTACAATCACATTTACATAAGTATTCAGACCCTTTACTCAGTCCTTTGTTGAAGCACCTTTGGCAGCAATTTCAGCCTCGAGTCTTCTTGGGTATGACGCTACAAATGCAGGTGTGCTTGGCACACCTGCATTTGGTGTTTCTCCCATTGTTCTCTGCAGATCCTCTCAAGTTCTGTCAGGTTGGATGGGGAGCTTCACTGCAAAGCTATTTTCAGGTTTCTCCAGAGACGTTCAGTCGGGTTCAAGTCCAGGCTCTGGCTGGGCCACTCAAGGACATTCAGAGACTTGTCCCGAAGCCACTCCTGTGTTGTCTTGGCTGTGTGCTTAGAGTCGTTGTCCATTGGAAGGTGAACCTTCACCCCAGTCTGAGGACCTGAGTGCTCTGGAGCAGGTTTTCATCAAGGATATCTCTGTACTCTGACGAGTCTTCCAGTCCCTGCCACTGAGTGTCTTTAGGTGCCTTTTGGCAAACTCCAAGTGGGCCGTCATGTGATTTTTACTGAGGAGTGGCTTCAGTCTGGCCACTCTACCATAAAGGCCCAATTGGACTAGTGCTGCAGAGATGGGAGAACCTTCCAGAAGGACAATTACCTCCACAGAGGAACTCTGGAGGTCTGTCAGATGACCAAGAACCCAATGGTCTGACCAAGGCCATTCTCCCCTGATTGCTCAGTTTGGCCGTGCGGGCCAGCTCTAGATAGAAGATTGGAGCCACCAAGACTCATTTAAGAATGATGGAGGCCACTGTGTTCTTGGGGAGCTTCAATGCTGCAGAAATGTTTGGGTACCTTTCCCCAGATAGGATTGTGTCGAGGCACAGATCTGTCTCTGAGCTCTACGGATAATTATTTTGATGATCATGACTTGTTTTTTGCTCTGACATTCTCTGTCAACTGTGATACCTTATAGACAGGTGTGTGCCTTTCCAAATCATGTCCAATCAGTTGAATTTACCACAGGTGGACTCCAATTAAGTTGTAGAAACAAGGATAATCAATGGAAACAGGATGCACCAGAGCTCAATTTTTAGTCTCATATCAAAGGGTCTGAATACTTATGTAAATATAGTATTTGTTTTTAATATATTTGCCAAATTTTTTTTTGCAAATAATAATAATTTTTGCTTTGTCATTATGGCGTGTAGATTAATGAGGGAAAAATTATAATTTAATCCATTTTAGAATAAGGCTTGGACGTAAATTATTTTTTGTAAAGGGTCAAGTGATATTTAAGCAATAAAGCCCGAGGTGTGATATATGGCCAATATACCACGGCTAAGAGCATTTTTTATGTACGACGCAACGCGGTGTGCCTGGACACAGCCCTTAGCCGTGGTATATTGTCCATACATCAAATCCCCAAGGCGCCTTTATTGCCATTATAAACTGGTTACCAAAGTAATTACAGCAGTACAAATAAATGTTTCGTCATACAACTGAACAAGAGGACAAGTACATTAAGAGTGTCTAGTTTGATAAACAGACGCTTCACAAGTTCTCAACTGGCAGCTTCTGAGACTGGTGTTTTGCAGGTACTATTTAATGAAGCTGCCAGTTGAGGACTTGTGAGGCGTCTGTTTCTCAAACTAGACACTCTTAATGTACTTGTCCTCTTGCTCAGTTGTGCACCGGGGCCTCACACTCCTCTTTCCATTCTGGTTAGAGCCAGTTTGCGATGTTCTGTGAAGGGAGTAATAAACAATTTAAATGCAATGCTACTAAATGCTAATTGAGTGTATGTAAACTTCTGACCCACTGGGAATGTGATGAAAGAAATAAAAGCTGAAATAAATCATTCTCTCTACTATTATTCTGACATTTAACATTCTTAAAATAAAGTGGTGATCTTAACTGACCTAAAACAGGATTTTTTTTAACTAGCATTAAAATGTCAGGAATTGTGAAAAACTGAGTTTAAATGTATTTGGCTAAGGTGTATGTAGTAAACTTATATAGATTTGGGGGTATAGAAAATCATACCGTCGGTATTTCGAAATACCCTGGTATACACTATAAACGATATATCGCCCAAGCCTAGTTCATGGTTAGAAACTAGGGTCACGTCTGCCTCTCCTCACAACCACTGCATTCAGGAAGAGACAGTTTAAAAAAACAAACCAATGAGGATCTATTTGAGTGAGGTCAACAAACAGGTTGCACTAAGATTCATGTGAAAACTACACCCAGTTAGGTGGATCACTCCACACCCACTAACATAGCCGTACCTTTGATGACCTGTTCAGGCGCTGTACACAGCGGGGTCAGGGGGGCGATGATGTCATTGTCATAATCCCCAGACGCCCGGAAGTTGTGGATTCCCTTTAGACACTGCAACACAAACAGAAAAAAAAAATTAAGAAATCTTCTTTTTTTAAGATGAAACCTGAATTGACCCCAACCCTGACACATAGAAAGCCCTAGAATGATCTCTGAGGGCATCCGAAGACATGGCATGCTTATTTGTTTACCCATTTGTTAACAGATGACTTGGTGGTAGAGACCCAGATAACAGGAGGAGGGTCAGCTGTCCTGTCCAGTTCCATCTGAGGAGGAGAGGGATAGCCCATGTCAGACCCAGGTTAATACACACACACACACCCACCCACATCCCACTCCCTCACCCTCAGTAGCTCAGCACCCCCCTCCCCCTCAGTAGCTCAGCACCCCCCTCACCCTCAGTAGCTCAGCACCCCCCTCCCTCCCTCAGTAGCTCAGCACCTCCCTCCCCCACCCTCAGTAGCTCAGCACCCCCCTCCCCCATCCCTCCCTCACCCTCAGTAGCTCAGCACCCCCCTCCCCCCTCCCTCCCTCAGCACCCCCCTCCCCCCCTCAGCACCCCCCTCCCCCCTCCCCACCCTCAGTAGCTCAGCTGGTAGAGTGTGGTGCTTGCAACACCAGGATACTGGGTTCAATTCCCGGGAACCACCCGTATGTAGAAATGTACGCATTTAGCATCTGCTAAATGGCAGATATAATGAACCACAACCAGTCCCATGCCCTTACCTTCAGTACAGGGGCCTTCTCCTCACCGATGAGTACTCTGATGTCAGGGTTCCTCAGGTCGGTGCAGAAGATCTTCTTGTCTCTGCCTCCAGAGTAGATGTGTGTGAAGGCTTCGTTCACCTGCAGGGCCCACACTCCCTCGTCGTGGACCCGATACGTAGCGATACACCTCTGCTGACCCAGAGACCACAACCTGATGGTTCCATCTGAGCTGCCTGACAGACACTGGGAACCACAGAGAGAGGAGAGTTAGACTGATGGACAACCAAACAGAAAAGGTTGTATGTAATAGAGCACATATGTCAGAGTCAAGGCCCGCGGGCCACATCCGGCCCGCAAGAAGGTTTTTTACGGCCCCTGGGATGATCTTGATTTATTATTAGAACCGGCCCGCAGCAAGCCGGCAGCCCGCAGATCTTTTACACGCACCAATACTACATTTCCCACAATGCAAAGGTGACGCACCGAGCAGTAGGCTGCTTCATTTCAATATTTATTGGCACAGCAGTCGTCAGCATCACAGTAAAATTAACTTTCAGATACCCATCAAAAATGGCAAAACGGAAGGTGGATACTGAGAACCGGGGGTTTCAAACAAGGTGGGAGTCGGAGTATATGTTCACGAAGGTAGCTGGAAAACCTGTGTGTCTTCTGTGTGGAGAAAGTGTGGCGGTACTGAAAGAGTATAATCTGAGACGACATAATGAAACGAAACACGCGGACAAAAACAAGAATATGGACATGGAACAAAGGCTACAAAAGGCAGAGGAATTAAAACGAGGCCTCAAATCTCGACAGGCTCTGTTCAAAAAAGACAAATCACAAGGCCAGGCTGCTGTCAAGGCCAGTTTTATTTTGGCAGAAGAGATCGCTAAATCAGCCCGGCCATTTACGGAGGGGGATTTCATCAAAAACTGCATGATTAAAGTTTGTGACGAAGTTTGCCCAGAAAAAAGGCAACTCTTTTTAAATGTGAGTCTGAGCAGAAACACCATTGCCGAGAGAGTAGACCAGTTGTCCATCAATCTAAAAGAGCAGCTTGTGAAAAAGGGAAAAGATTTTATTGCATATTCCTTGGCTGTGGATGAGAGCACCGACATTTCTGACATTGCCCAGTTGTCAATTTTCATCCGCGGAGTGGACTCCAACCTAAGCGTGACAGAGGAGTTTTTGGCTTTACGTCCTATGCATGGCACAACTACGGGGCATGATTTGTATGAAGAGGTGTCAAGATGTGTAAATGAGATGGAGCTGCCTTGGGAAAAACTCGTGGGTTTGACAACCGACGGAGCACCTGCGATGTGTGGACACAGGAGCGGACTGGTGGCGAAGATACGGGAAAAGATGCAAGAGGAAAACGCGACAGGTGAGCTGACAGCTTATCATTGTATCATACACCAGGAAGCGTTGTGCGGTAAAGCCTTGAAAATGGAGCATGTAATGAGCATCATCACGCGCACAGTTAACTTTATCAGAGCCAAAGGTTTGAATCACCGCCAGTTCAAGGCATTTCTGACGGAGTTAGAAACGGAGCATGGTGATTTGCCTTATCACACAGAGGTGCGATGGCTAAGCCAGGGAAAGGTGCTTCAAAGATGTTTCGAGCTTCGTGAGGAGATTTGTCTGTTCTTGGACAGCAAAGGGAAAGACACAACACAACTCCGAGACGAAATGTTTCTGTGTGAAATGGCTTTTCTGTGTGACATTACGAGTCATCTGAATGCAATAAACTTGCAGCTGCAGGGTCGGGATCGTGTCATCTCTGATATGTACAGTACAGTGAAGGCATTTAAAACCAAACTGACTCTGTGGGAGACGCAGATGCGGAAAGAAAATTTGAGCCACTTTCCCAGCTGCCAGACCATGAAAGAGAAGCTCTCTACCAGTGCGTTCCCGAGCACACAGTTGGCTGATAAAATAGGTATGCTTGCCGCTGACTTTCGACGCCGATTTGCTGACTTTGAAGCACAAAAAAGCAGGTTGGAACTGCTCGGTAACCCATTTGCTGTTGACGTGGAAAGCTCACCACCAAACCTCCAAATGGAGTTGATTGACCTCCAATGCAATGATGCACTGAGGGCAAAATATGCGGCAGTGGGTGCTGCGGAGTTCGCCCGTTTCCTCCCCGGCACAATGCCCCAGCTGCGCATCCAGGCTGCTCAAACGTTGTCTATGTTTGGCAGCACATACCTGTGTGAACAACTGTTTTCTTTGATGAACCTGAACAAAACATCACACAGAAGTCGACTTACTGCTGAACACCTCCACTCAATTCTGAGGATTTCTTCAGCTCAGAGCCTTACCCCGAACATTGATGAACTTGTGGAAAAGATGGGACACCACCAAGTATCACCCTCAACCTCAAACAAGTGAACATTACTGTGCAATCACATATTTAGAGTTTTTACTCAGTTCAAGTTTAAAAGTTAAAATTTAATATTTGTTTTCACTGCATGTTACTTCTCCTTAAACAAAGTGTTGTTTTTGATTAATAGATTTTTGCACTTTATTTTTTTGTATTTCAATCCAATTATATTTTAAAAATATTTCAGTTGAGTGGATGATAGAAAATTGCTATTATTGTTTTTTCTTTGAAGTAAATTTAGCCCACTTTTGCTAAAATAGAAAATATAGTCTACTGATGGTGCCTTGAATACCGGTTTCTTTCATTTAATGTTCATGTTATGGGGATATTTATATAAAGGAAATTTGTCTTTTGTGTCTGTTGAAAATTAAAGATTACTGACAGAGCCATAAGAAAATATTGCTTTACTTATCTGATCATATTGTAATATATTTGTTAGGTTTTCAGTAGGTTCAATTAGGTTCACTAGACTATATGCGTCATTTAAAAATGTTTCAATGAACATTCGAACAGTCCGGCCCTCGTCTTGTAGCTGATTTTTTTATTTGGCCCTCCGTCCATTTGACTTTGACACCCCTGTAATAGAGGGTCAGATGCAATGTAGGAAAAATGCTGAGACGGAAAAGAAAAATACTCATTATTTTAGGACCAAGTTCTGGTAGAACCTCTCACTTCATTTTCTTTATAACCATTTTCTGAAAATGTATTATCTAGTATTATCTATTATTTAGCCGAATCAAGATATGCCTTACCTGTGTGCCGTCCCGGTTCAGCAACAGTGACTTGACGTTGTCGGAGTGGCCTTTCAGCTTCATCAGCTTAGCACACGTCCTAGGGTCCCATACTCTCAGGACCTGATGAAACGTCAACAGATTGAAGAGACAACAACCTTTAAAACCCAACAGCGGTCTACAAATATGCAGTAGAACTTGTGCTTGGTAAATAAAGGTGACCTTTCAAAAGGGCAGCCAAACAACTGCCGTCAAAAAATGTAGACATAAAATTAAAATTGTATTAATTACTATTAATTAATAAAAACATGAACGTTGACCTGGCAAAAAAAAAAAAAAAAAAAAAAAAAAAGTGACTAAAATTGTTGCCCTCTAACCTTTTCAGTGGAGCCAGATACGATGACTGTCCCCATCTGGTTCATAGCCAAGCTGTAGATGGAGTCTTTGTTCCCACTGAGGGACGACGCTGTCACACACACACGCACAACGGTTAAGATTCCAACGGTCGGCACACAGGTTTGTGTTAGGTAAAAACATTATTTTTAAGGGCACGTACTGCAATGGAAAACAATAGGCTTTGCGGTATTAAAGATTGATTTCTGCCTCAACAAATACCTGTTCTCCAGACACAAATTAAGTCTAGTCCTGGACCGAAAACGTCTTTCAATGGCGAATCTTCATTGAGAATGCTATTTAGACCTGGACTAGGCTTCATCTGTGTCTACGAAACCGGCCTGTGGAGATGTTTTTAAACTCAATGGGACTCAACTTGTAAATATTGTAGAAATCAATAAAATGACATTTACTGGTGACAGTGTTGTTGGAGGCAGTCAGTGCTGTTAGTGTGTTGACGTCCCACAGGAAGATCTGTCTGTCTAACCCTGCTGACGCCACCAGCTCCTTGTCTTTAGCATATGCCAATGCCTTCACATAGTCCTGCCAGGGGGAAATACAACATCACTTTGTGGTCTTCACATAGTCCTGCCAGGGGGAATACAATATCACTTTGTGGTCTTCACATAGTCCTGCCAGGGGGGAAATACAAACTCAACATCACTTTGTGGTCTTCACATAGTCCTGCCAGGGGGGAATACAAAATCACTTTGTGGTCTTCACATAGTCCTGCCAGGGGGGAATACAATATCACTTTGTGGTCTTCACATAGTCCTGCCAGGGGGGAAATACAAACTCAACATCACTTTGTGGTCTTCACATAGTCCTGCCAGGGGGGAATACAAAATCACTTTGTGGTCTTCACATAGTCCTGCCAGGGGGGAAATACAATATCACTTTGTGGTCTTCACATAGTCCTGCCAGGGGGAAATACAACATCACTTTTTCCTTCTTCTTTCAAATAGGAAATCTCTATTATACTGTTTAAAAATATGCACAATTCCACAGCAGAACAGTATTCTGGAAATGGACATCATATTTCTGAACCACAAAGGCCAAATATCGAGTGTAAAAAAAAAAAAGAAGAAGCACCTTGTGAGTCCGTAACGTTGACATGCAGAATCCTTTCTGTGCGTTCCACACTTTCACTGTCGTGTCTGATGAAGCAGAGATCACTGGAAAGAAAGATTTTTTTTAAAAACAGTGAATTATAAAAACCGAATGTTTCTAATACATTGGGCTACTGATGATGCGGTGTTCAATACTAATATTAATACTAATAATAGGCTTTGGGGGGGGTTTTCTATTTATATTTTAAGGTTGGATGTCAGCACGTGGGGCGCACCGATTGGTTCCACCTCGTTAGTCCGTTTGTGTTACACCTGTGCTGGCACAGGGGATATTTAAGAGTGGTTGGCCTATGCTCCGGTGCTCTTGAGCGATGTGAAGGGTTAGCACCTTTAGTTGATGCTTCATATTTTTTTTTATTTTTTTTTTAAGTAAAACGATCTTTTATCTGATCTTAACTGGTTTTATTTTTCTTCCTGTCTTTACGTTTGGGGTAGGTTTTTATTTTATTTGCCTCTTGGGTAAATTTAGTGGGCTCATGATGAGTGTCTTAGATCCCAGTTGTTGTTGCTAGACAACTTTCAGTGGACACCATGAGTGTATTTTAGAACCCTGATCAAGTCAGTGGCCTTGTGGTTAGTGTCCGCCCTGAAATCGGAAGGTTGTGAGTTCAATCCCTGGCTGAGGCATACCAAAGACCGTAAAAATGGGACCACGTCTAGGACCAAAAGGCTCCTCAACAGCTTTTACCCCCAAGCCATAAGACTGCTGAACAATTAATCAAATCGCCACAGGATAATTTACATTGACCCCCTCCGTCCCTTTTGTACACTACTGCTACTCGCTATTCATTATCTACGCATAGTCACTTTACCCCTACCTACATGTACATACAGTGGGGAGAACAACACTGCAAAATCGGCAGTGTTTCCTACTTACAAAGCATGTAGAGGTCTGTCATTTTTTATCATAGGTACACTTCAACTGTGAGATACGGAATCTAAAACAAAAATCGAGAAAATCACATTGTATGATTTTTAAGTAATTAATTTGCATTTTATTGCATGACATAAGTATTTGATCACCTACCAACCAGTAACAATTATGGCTCTCACAGACCTGTTAGTTTTTCTTTAAGAATCCCTCCTGTCCTCCACTCATTACCTGTATTAACTGCACCTGTTTGAACTCGTTACCTGTATAAAAGACACATGTCCACACACTCAATCAAACAGACTCCAACCTCTCCACAATGGCCAAGACCAGAAAGATGTGTATGGACATCAGGGATAAAATTGTAGACCTGCACAAGGCTGGGATGGGCTACAGGACAATGGGCAAGCAGCTTGGCGCAATCACCCTCGGTCAATCACCCTCGGTCTGGGGCTCCATGCAAGATCTCACCTCGTGGGGCATCAATGATCATAAGGAAGGTGAGGGATCAGCCCAGAACTACACGGAAGGACCTGGTCAATGACCTGAAGAGAGCTGGGTCCACAGTCTCAAAGAAAACCATTAGTAACACACTACGCCGTCATGGATTAAAATCCTGCAGCGCATGCAAGGTCCCCCTGCTCAAGCCAGCGCATGTCCAGGCCCGTCTGAAGTTCGCCAATGACCATCTGGATGATCCAGAGGAATGGGAGACGGTCATGTGGTCTGATGAGACAAAAATAGAGCTTTTTGGTCTAAATTCCACTCGCCGTGTTTGGAGGAAGAAGAAGGATGAGTACAACGCCAAGAACACCATCCCAACTGTGAAGCATGGAGGTGGAAACATCATTCTTTGGGGATGCTTTTCTGCAAAGGGGACAGGACGACTGCACCGTATTGAGGGGAGGGTGGATGGGGCCATGTATCGCGAGATCTTGGCCAACAACCTCCTTCCCTCAGTAAGAGCATAGGAAGATGGCTGGGTCTTCCAGCACGACAACGACCTGAAATACACAGCTAGGGCAACTAAGGAGTGGCTCCGTAAGAAGCATCTCAATGTCCTGGAGTGGCCTAGCCAGTGTCCAGACCTGAACCCAACAGAAAATCTTTGGAGGGAGCTGAAAGTCCGTATTGCCCAGCGACAGCCCCGAAACCTGAAGGATCTGGAGAAGGTCTGTATGGAGGAGTGGGACAAAATCCCTGCTGCAGTGTGTGCAAACCTGGTCAAGAACTACAGGAAACGTATGATCTCTGTAATCGCAAACAAAGGTTTCTCTACCAAATATTAAGTTATACTTTTGTGATGTATCAAATACTTATGTCATGCAATAAAACGCAAATTAATTACTTAAAAATAATACATTGTGATTTTCTGGATTTTTGTTTTACATTCCGTCTCTCACAGTTGAAGTGTACCTATGAAATTAGACCTCTACATGCTTTGTAAGTAGGAAAACCTGCAAAATTACCTCAACTAACCTTTGCACCTGCACACTGACTTGGTACCGGTGCCCCCTGTATATAGTCTCCACACAGACTCTGTACCGGTACCCCCTGTATATAGCCTCCACATTGACTCTGTACCGGTAACCCCTGTATATAGCCTCCACATTGACTCTGTACCGGTAACCCCTGTATATAGCCTCCACATTGACTCTGTACCGGTGCCCCCTGTATATAGCCTCCACATTGACTCTGTACCGGTGCCCCCTGTATATAGCCTCCACATTGACTCTGTACCGGTACCCCCTGTATATAGCCTCCACATTGACTCTGTACCGGTAACCCCTGTATATAGCCTCCACATTGACTCTGTACCGGTGCCCCCTGTATATAGTCTCCACATTGACTCTGTACTGGTACCCCCTGTATATAGCCTCCACATTGACTCTGTACCGGTGCCCCTGTATATAGCCTCCACATTGACTCTGTACCGGTGCCCCCTGTATATAGTCTCCACATTGACTCTGTACCGGTGCCCCCTGTATATAGACTCCACATTGACTCTGTACCGTAATACCCTGTATATAGCCTCCACATTGACTCTGTACCGGTGCCCCCTGTATATAGTCTCCACATTGACTCTGTACCGGTGCCCCCTGTATATAGCCTCCACATTGACTCTGTACCCTAACACCCTGTATATAGCCTCCACATTGACTCTGTACCCCCTGTATACAGCCTCATTATTCTTACTTTTTTACTTTAGTATACCGTACTTGCTAAATATTTTCTTAACTCTTCTTGAACTGCACTGTTGGTTAAGGGCCTGTAAGTAAGCATTTCACGGTAAAGTCTACACCTGTTGTATTCGGTGGATGTGACATAAAGTTTGATTTGACGCGTCTCTGTTTGGCACTCAGCTTTAAGGAGATAGGGGGTAAGGCCCTGCGAACAACTAGCGTCCTGTTCAGGGGGTGTACTGTTACATTAAGCTACTTCACGCTACAGAAACAGGAGATGGGCTCCTGCTCCTATGAGCTGTTCTGGTTCAAACGACAGAAACAGGAGATGGGCTCCTGCTCCTATGAGCCTTTCTGGTTCACTCTACAGAAACAGGAGATGGGCTCCTGCTCCTATGAGCCTTTCTGGTTCACTCTACAGAAACAGGAGATGTGCTCCTGCTCCTATGAGCTGTTCCGGCTCGCTCACGCAAGGCTACCTACTTACTTAGAACCCCACCTGTTTTGGTTGTTAGTCTGTTAGTTCCCCCTTCTGTTTGAGTGACAATTTTTTGGTTTATTGCCGGGGAACATAACAATACTCACATGTCTTTCCATTGCAACAGAGGACGATGTCATTGACCCAGTCTGTATGGTGCTCCATGGAAGCGATGTAAGGGTCCTGCTATGGTAAAATAACATTCACTTAACATAAGTGGTGACGGGGACGGGGGTTCCCAAACACAGATTAAGCCTAATCGTGGTCTTAAAACACATTCAATGGAGATGATACAGGAAACCATCTCACAAAGGGTTAGGGCAGGGCTATGCTAATATTAAGATGTATCAAAGGGTGACTGGGACGCAATACCTTGTGCTGGTTGACACTCCATATCCTGATGATAGAGTCTCTTCCAGCTGTGAAGAGCCGGTTCAGTACAGGGTCCAGCTGAAGAGCATTCACCCCATTGCGATTGTGCTTCTCCACCTCGTCTCTTATCACATAAGATACCTGCAAATAAAGATAGAGGGGGATGGTCAATAATAGCCTGAACACACCCCTTCTATAGCATTGACGCATGCGTGACTAAAGCTTTGGCCAAACGTTTTTTTTATTTCACCTTTATTTAACCAGGTAGGCCAGTTGAGAACAAAGTTTCTCATTTACAACTGCGACCTGACCAAGATAAAGCAAGGCAGTGCGACACAAACAACAGCACAGAGATACACATGGAATTAACAAACAGTCTATAACACAATATAAATATATATATATATACAGTATGTGTTTAAGTTGGCTGAGGCTCCATGACTACATTACATTCACTTATGCATTACATGAACGTATATATCTAGTTCACCGCATCATTTGCTAGCTAGCAAACTACAGGTTAAGGTTTCAAGATCCTAGCTAACGTTAGCTAGCTGACACAGCTTCTTTTAAAAAAACACTTTATTTAACCAGGCAAGTCAGTTAAGAACACATTTGTATTTACAAGTGGCCTTAGACCACTGCGCCACTTGGGAGTCAGCTAACGTGTTAGAATAGCAATTATCAATTCAATGACAATTTACACATACCCTAAGAAATGCAACAATGGTTAAATAAAATTGTCGCACAACTCAGGTTCATTTTAAGTTACTTTGTTCGAGCAAATCATGCTTCAAATCGTGTGTTTAGCATGCTAGCTAACTAGCATGTACGTTAGCTAGCTTGAGATGAGCATTCTTGGATTGCAATTTGCATCGTCTTTCCAAGATTAGTGGTGCACATTGTCACACTATTTGGAATAGTGTGCATTTTCATGTATACAGAGTTGTATTACAGAAATATCAATTGACCTGTACTTTCCTTCGCCCAGCGGCATTCTGTCTGTGGTGGGCCGCCATCTTACATGTTGACAGTCAAACCCTCATACGTCACATCCGAGAAGAAACACAGATAGACTAATGACGCTGATATTTCACCGGATGTATACATGTGAAGCCTCCGCTCTGCGTTTCCAATCACAAGCAAATATGGCTGGCAGTGGGAGAAGATTGAACGAGATGGATTGTGACCGACATTATGCAAACTTTTCTCATCGATTAATAATTTGATCTCAATACAGTTTTATGTATTTAAAACTAGAATATTTTATGAACAGAGTGGACTAAGATTTGTAGACTTTGCCAAAGTCTTAAAACATCGCGTTGTTTAGGAAGTGCAAATGTGAATTTAGGTAGTGCACACATGCACTTCACAGAGTAGGCGTTGACTAACCGAAACATGCAAATATTTTCTAGAACGTGCCAATAGGATCTTGGTAGCTTGTGCTAGACTCTGCCCACCTCCTTGCTAGTTCTGCCCACTATGACTCATTTGTTTCTATCGGAAACGACAAGCAGTGATCCATCTTGGATGTGTTATAAAAACTTTGCTACACGTTCTTCTTCGTCGATGAGGACTAACGGCATTTGGCATCCAAAAGAATGATGCATTCGCCATCTACTAGACTGGAGTATAACACCCTTATACATTGCTTGAACAAAATAATAAAAATGCCCTACACTCACTAAAAACCCACCACCCTACTCCACTATTTAAATCTATTTAGTCCTACCTCAGGCCTGAAAGGATGGTACACCACCACATAACACATCCTGTAACTCTTCTGACATCAAGTCTTGCACACCCAAATACCTCTCTGCAGCTGCCACCACATCCTCAATTTTTCTGTGACTTTACGTTCCATCTCTGCAGTACAGTTGATAACCATTGATATAAATGCTAAAAATCCAATCTTTCTGAAACATATATCACTTGTTGGTTTATCCCTCTATACTGGTACAAATCTACTACTCACACCACTCCTCTCAGGATATCTGAAGTCGAGGATCGGTAGGATGGTCAGTTTTATGAGGGTATGTTTGGCAGCATGAGTGAAGGGTGCTTTGATGCGAAATAGGAAGCCGATTCTAGATGTAATTTTGTTTTGGAAATGCTTAATGTGAGTGTGGAAGGAGAGTTTACAGTCTAACCAGACACCTAGGTATTTCTAGTTGTCCACATATTCTAAGTCAGAACCATCCAGAGTAGTGATGCTGGACGGGCGGGCAGGTGCGGGCAGCGATCGGTTGAAGAGCATGCATTTAGATTTACTTGCATTTAAGAGCAGTTGGAGGCCACGGAAGGAGAGTTGTATGGCATTGAAGCTCGTCTGGAGGTTAGTTAACACAGTGTCCAAAGAAGGGCCAGAGGTATACAGAATGGTGTCGTCTGTGTAGAGGTGGATCAGAGAATCACCAGCAGCAAGAGCGACATCATTGATGTATACAGAGAAGAGTCCCTCCGATTTGACACACTGAACTTTATCAGAGAAGTAGTTGGTGAACCAGTCGAGGCAATCATTTGAGAAACCAAGGCTGTTGAGTCTGCCGATAAGAATGTGGTGATTGACAGAGTCAAAAGCCTTGGCCAGGTCGATGAATACGGCTGCACAGTAATGTCTCTTATCGATTGCGGTTATGATATTGTTTAGGACCTTGAGCGTGGCTGAGGTGCACCCGTGACCAGCTCGGAAACCAGATTGCATAGCAGAGAAGGTACGATGTGATTCGAAATGGTCGGTAATCTGTTTGTTAACCTGGCTTTCGAAGACCTTAGAAAGGCAGGGTAGGATAGATATAGTTCTGTAGCAGTTTAGGTCTAGTGTGTCTCAACCTTTGAAGAGGAGTATGACCGCAGCAGCTTTCCAATCTTTGGGAATCTCAGACGACACGAAAGAGAGGTTGAACAGGCTAGTGATAGAGGTTGCAACAATTTCAGCAGATCATTTTAGAAATAGAGGGTCCAGATTGTCTAGCCCGGCTGATTTGTAGGGGTCCAGATTTTGCAGCTCTTTCAGAACATCAGCTATCTGGATTTGGGTGAAGGAGAAATAGGGGAGGCTTGGGCGAGTTGCTGTGGGGAGTGGAGGGCTGTTGATCAGGTAGGGGTAGCCAGGTGGAAAGCATGGCCAGCCGTAGAAAAATGCTTATTGAAATGCTCAATTATAGTTAGGTTAGGTTTAGAGAACTTACCCAGCAGGTTAGGATAATTAGCATTGCAGGTTAGGATAATTAGGCTGTGGTTAGGAAAATGGTTAGGATTAGCGTTAATTTGACAAAAGCTGGATCCATTCTAGTCATGATTGTGGTTCATGGGCATAGAAATTCAATTACTAGAGGGGATATGTCATAAACCCTCAAAGTTCCAAAATGGAGTGAAAATCTTGTTCGGGGAGAATTCCAAAACCTAGTATTCTACTTCCTAATTCTATGTTTATAGTTAACTGAGTTCTCTCATATCCCCTAGTACATTATCAGCTGTTTACTTTGAACTGTCATCTATTGCCATTAATAAATAAATAAGGTATACAGTCAAATGTATTTATCCACATTCTGTGCAGGCCTTTTCCCCTCGCCACAACACTGCCTGCTACCACTTGATCTTGCAGTGTGTCTTTCCCCAAGTGATGTTCACGAAGAGGGCGAAGAGGAGTTGGACTCAGTTTGACTCATGAGCCGGATCACCCTCCTCTTCTTCTCTCTCGTCCGTGGCCTCCTGATACTCCGACACCTTTTCTCCAGGCGATCGAGGTGACCGTGAATGCTCTGCAGCAGCGCCAGCATCCCTTCCAGGTCAGACTGGGAGACGACCAGTTGTTCGGGTGGAGGTGGAGTCTCATTGGCCTGATGTTCTGCTTCTGGGTCTGTTTCTGTTCTCCTCCACCTCTGGTAGATCTTATAAGAAGACACAAGAGAATGGCCTGGTAATGAATAAGCTTTGAAGGACTTTAACACCAAGGATCTCATCAATTCAAATGAAAAGTTAAAGTAGAAGTTAAAGCAAATTATACCAATTGTATCATGCCCAATTTTACCATCCAAATGCAGGCTGGAATGATGATGACCAACAAGACGAAGAGTCCACGTGATCCCATAGGAGACAGAAAAAAGCCTCTGGACTGGTTGGTGTTTGTCCAGGAGGTTGTTCTGTATCGGACATCTGGATGGTCTGGGATGGCAGGACTTCTAGACAACAAGGCCACCTTGATACACTTCATAATGTAATAGACTATACTTTCTTCTTCTGTCCTCAGTGCTTCAACTTTGTGTATTCTGAGAATGTTTGAGATGGACTCCATCCATTTGTCATGAATCAAGTCTTCCCTTATGTCTGTTCTGAGTTCTATCTTCAGTGAACTGACATTACAGAACATGCTAAGAAACTCCAAGGCAACTTTTTCATTATTCCTGTCCGTGAGGATATTGCTTTGAAATGCCAAGAAGAAGATGAACAAGGAGAGAAGCAGGCACTTGTAAACCATTTCCATATCTCACTTCTAATGTTGATTCCCGTCCAGACTCACTCCCTCACCATAATGCACCACTCTATAGAAGGTTGGAGCATGGACTAAAAGTCAAACGATGGAGCTAGTTTCACATTCAGTATTTCAACGTTGGATATCAGGACATGGTCTGCAGTGTACCTCTGTAAATTTCTCAGAGCAAACCACACCTGAGAGGTTCACCTAGTGGCCACAAAAAGGAGGTTTGCAGTGGCCGTAGTGTCTATTCACTCAGAGTTTGCAGCGTCATCACAAAGTGATGTCACAAACCCCCCCCCCAAATAAGTTTTGTGTCACAATAGGTTTTTGGAAGGCTGAAAAGTTCTAGCACCATACTGACAAACATCTGAATGAAACAGGAACTAATAAATACAGATTTTCAGCATTTATCTATTACATAAAATACATAAAATAATTGCTTTGCATAAATGTAAACCCAGCTCAACCCTCAGATAACTGTCTTTAGGATCACTCCCGAGTGGCACAGCGGTCTAAGACACTGCATCGCAGTGCAAGAGTCATCACTACAGTCCCTGGTTGGAATCCAGGCCGTATCACATCAGGCTGTGATTGGGAGTCCCATAGGGTGGTGCACAATTGGCCCAGTGTCGTCAGGGTTTTGGCCATCGTTGTAAATAATAATTTTTTCTTAACTGATTTGCCTGGTTAAATAAAATAAATAAATAATCTGCCCCAAGTCATTTCAGCCTATTGACCACAAGTACGTATTATTGCCTGTATTAAAACTCTGTGTCCAGATGGTGACAGTACTCTTCCAGAAGACAGCAACAGTGTCTGACTTGCTGACACAGCTGGGGAAACCATGCTACAAGTAATTAGATAGTGCCTCGCCAGACCATCTGGGCACTGTTTGCCCACTATGACTAAGTAAATCCCTCCATCTCCATCTCTCTCGCTCTCTCCCTCATCTCTCTCTCTCTCTCTCTCTCTCTACATCTCTCCCGTCACTCCCCCATCTCTCTCTCTCTCCATCTCTCCCCATCTCTCTATCTCTCACTCTTAGGTTTTTAGCTCTGGACTGTATAAAAGCACCATTTTCTCTCCTCTGTTTCTTTAATCAAGCTCAGCCATTTTATCTAACCTTGGTGTTTTAGTTTTTTATTTCTGGATGAGAAGTGTTGAGAGAGTTACAGATATTGGGCTCAGTGACAAAAATAATTGCATTTATATCAGCTTCTGCGACTGCAATGAAAGAAAGTGTATTTTAAATTGATCACTTCTGAAAGCTAGCAACAGCCAACACCGACACCAACAGAACAGCCAACACCGACACCAACAGAACAGCCAACACCAACATCAACAGAACAGCCAACACCGACATCAACAGAACAGCCAACACCGACATCAACAGAACAGCCAACACCGACACCAACAGAACAGCCAAAACCGACACCAACAGAACAGCCAACACTGACAGAACAGCCAACACCGACACCATCAGAACAGCCAACACCCACACCAACAGAACAGCCAACACCGACACCAACAGAACAGCCAACACCCACACCAACAGAACAGCCAACACCGACACCATCAGAACAGCCAACACCCACACCAACAGAACAGCCAACACTGACACCAACAGAACAGCCAACACCAACATCAACAGAACAGCCAACACCCACACCAACAGAACAGCCAACACCGACACCAACAGAACAGCCAACACCGACACCAACAGATGGACCACAGCGAAAACAATCTTAATAGATTAAGTGTTTTCAGATTTCACAGAATTCTTTATTATTATTACAATAAAATATACTGTGTTTTCCATTAATCAGATATACTTCCCTCTCTTTTACTAAACTTAGCTGTAATTTCTTTGTTTTATTGTCAGCTGTGACACTCAGATTGTTAGCTTTAAAAAAAAAAAATGTTATAGAAGTACCACAACACCATTTGACTAGGTTTGTATCAGCAACAGATCAGAGAGGAAGTCGAGTGTTAGCATGGCTGTCTGTGTGCGTGCTGTAGCCGTGACTAAAATGAAGTTTTATCTACACGATTTCGTCTCTCTCTGAAATGGGCCTAATAGCTCCAGAGTGAGTGGCTTAGCCCAGCTTCTCTCTACTTACCCATCCTGTTATGTGCCAAGAGACTGAGCTCTCTCTCTGTCTCTCTCTCTCTCTCTCTCTCTCTCTCTCTCTCTCTCTCTCTCTCTCTCTCTCTCTCTGTCTCTGTCTCTGTCTCTCTCTCTCTGTCTCTCTCTCTCTCTCTCTCTCTCTCTCTCTCTCTCTCTCTCTCTGTCTGTCTCTCTCTCTCTCTCTCTCTCTCTCTCTCTCTCTCTGTCTCTCTCTCTCTCTCTCTCTCTCTCTCTCTGTCTCTGTCTCTGTCTCTCTCTCTCTCTCTCTCTCTCTCTCTGTCTCTGTCTCTGTCTCTCTCTCTCTCTCTCTCTCTCTCTCTCTCTCTCTCTCTCTCTCTCTGTCTCTGTCTCTCTCTCTCTCTCTCTCTCTGTTCACAAAAGGGCAAGGAGGAACCCATATAACATGTTTTAAAAAAAAGAAGCAGAATGTTAAATCGTATGCTGACAAGTTTTTGTCGTAAGTGGAATTCCAATGCTCTATTATTATCACAGACCATTATTTCTTCTGCATCCAGACTGCATGACCTACCGTCGTCATCTTCTTGGTCAAATGACTTGTTTTTAGGGGTTTGTACTCTCCTATTCCCCAACGTTTTTGTGATGAACAAGTGAGTCACAGTACTTCACTGTGTCTGTCTCTACTCCCTGTATGAAAAGGAACTAGGAGGGTTTCACCAATCCCAGCGTCCCAATCAGGAGACCACTCTTCCTCCCACAGAGGGTTGGACGTTTATTTTCATCCGTTGCCGAGAGACCGCATCAGGACCACGTTGTCGCAGCAACCAGGAGAAAACAACCACCTCCCCCAGCCCCCTTGAGGTTCCAATATTCCCAGTTGTAACTGGTTTGAGCTCAGGGGGAATGAATAAGAAGCTTTTGGTAAGACTGGTAACACTAGTAACACTGGTAACACTGGTAATACTGGTAACACTGGTAATACTGGTAACACTGTTTACACTGGTAATACTGGTAACGCTGGTAATACTGGTAATACTGGTAACACTGGTAATACTGGTAACGCTGGTAATACTGGTAACACTGGTAACACTGGTAATACTGGTAATACTGGTAACACTGGTAACACTGGTAATACTGGTAACACTGCTAATACTGGTAATACTGGTAACACTGGTAATACTGGTAACACTGGTAACACTGGTAATACTGTAACACTGGTAACACTGGTAATACTGTAACACTGGTAATACTGGTAACACTGGTAATACTGGTAACACTGGTAACACTGTAACACTAGTGACGATGTCGTCCCCACAGGGACTGTACGTACATATCCCAGCCAAAAGCCATGGATTACAGGCAACATCCGCAACAAACTAAAGGTTGAAGCTGCCGCTTTCAAGGAGCAGGACACTAATCCGGACGCTTATAAGAAATCCCGCTATGCCCTCAGACGAACCATCAAACAGGCAAAGTGTCAATACGGGACAAAGATTGAATCCTACTACACCGGCTCTGATGCTTGTCGGATGTGGCAGGGCTTACAAATTATTACAGACTACAAAGGGAAAACCAGCCGTGAGCTGCCCGGTGACAAGAGCCTACCAGACGAGCTGAATGCCTTTTATGCTCGCTTTGAGGCAAGCAACACTGAAGCATGCACGAGAGCACCAGCTGTTCCCAGATCATGCTCTCCATAGCCGATGTGAGCAAGACCTTTAAATAGGTCAACATTCACAAAGCCGCAGGGTCAGACGGATTACCAGGACATGTACTCAAAGCGTGCGTGGACCAACTGGCAAGTGTCTTCACTGACATTTTCAAACTCTCCCTGACCTAGTTTGTAATACCGACATGTTTTAAGCAGACCATCTAATGAGTAAATAGTTCAACATTACTTTATTGAATGATCACTTGTCATTGACCTCTATGAACAGGACAATAGGTGGGTTTATGTCCCCCCACCCCCCCACCCCCCACCACCCCCATCATAAATCCATGGGGAACATACACAAACCTGTTGAGCACCTAGGCCTTGTTAACCATCTCCACTGCTGTGGCAGTCGGCTACATGAGATAGTGATATCAAATATCCTTACATAAGAAAGGTGAATGCGTGTACTGATAGGATGCATGGGGAGTGAGTAGCTCTTTTTTGTATCAACAAAACTGTGGTTATATGTAAAAGCCAGACAACAGAGTTCAAACTAAGCCTCTAAGATCAATAGATCGATATCTCCCCTAGCAACTGGGAGAGAGTGAGCGGTCGGTTATGTACAACATCAAACCAATCCGTTGATAAAGCGGCACATTGACACAAAACCAACAAGCCATGGCTTCCCGCAGAGGAAAAGACCAGGACTAACTTGGAGATGCAAATGAGAGTTATGAATAGCTAAAGGATATCCAGGGAAAAAAATAGCTAAAATGCTCTCAATTCTCACCAAAACAAACTAACTTCTACAATCTGTCAAAAAGTAGATTTCCTCTAAAAGACAGTCTATCGTGTCAGACGTGCACATACAAGGAGTGTGCATAAACAAGAAAACAAAATTAGCCATCTGGAAACAAAAATATCTGTGGAAGTTGACGTTTGGATATTTCACCAAAAGATCTGGAACGATGCCACAGGATTGCCAGTGAAACAGAATAACACTAAATATCCTCCTCGCATGTTAATCTTCAAGCTGCGGAACTATCAGACCAAAGTCAACATTCTGAAAGGCACAGGGGGGAATGGAGATCAAAATCCACGGCCAGTCCATTCGATTCGTCCAGGACCTGTCTGCTAGGCTGAGACCCCCTCAGTTGTGTTGTGACAAGGTAGGGGTGGTATACAGAAGATAGCCCTATTTGGTAAAATACCAAGTCTGTATTATAGCAAGAACAGCTCAAATAAGCGAAGAAAAAGGACAGTCCATCATTACTTTCAGAATGAAGGTCAGTTAATCCAGAACATTTCAAGAAAGTTTCTTTAATGAGGACCGCCACAGGGAAAGAAGACCCGGAGTTACCTCTGCTGCAGAGGATAAATTCATTACAGTTACCAGCCTCAGAAATTGCAGCCCAAATAAATGCTTCACAGAGTTCAAGTAACAGACACATCTCAACATCAAATATTCAGAAGAGACTGCATGAATCAGGCCTTCATGGTCAACTTGCTGCAAAGAAACCACTACTAAAGGGCACCAAGCATTCCAGGTGAAGCTGGTTGAGAGAAAGCCAAGACTGTGCAAAGCTGTCATAAAGGGTGGCTACTTTGAATAATATAAAATATATTTTAATTTGTTTAACACTTTTTTTGGTTACTACATGATTCCATATGGGTTATTTCATAGTTTTGAATGTCTTCACTATTATTCTACAATGTAGAAAATAGTAAAAAAAAATGAGAAAAAACCCTTGAGTGAGTAGGTGTGTCCAAACTTTTGACTGGTATGTCAATAACTGTTCTATGAATGTGCGTATGTGTGGGAGTGTGTGTGGGAGTGTGTGTGTGTAGAGGGAGGATGAGGGATGGTGAATGTGAATACGTGTAGGAGGGAATGGATGAGTAAGTCAATGGATAGATGGATGTAAGCGTGTCTGAGAAGTAGGGGAGGAAAAGATGGGAGACTGGGACAAGTTACACAAGGATGGGAGGTAGGGACAAGCTTAGCTTGGGTGTGTAAGGGTGGGCAAGGATAGGAGGTAGGGACAAGCTTGGCTTAGGTGTGTAAGGGTGGGCAAGGATAGGAGGTTGGGACAAGCTTAGCTTGGGTGTGTAAGGGTGGGCAAGGATAGGAGGTAGGGACAAGCTTAGCTTGGGTGTGTAAGGGTGGGCAAGGATAGGAGGTTGGGACAAGCTTAGCTTGGGTGTGTAAGGTTGGGCAAGGATAGGAGGTTGGGACAAGCTTGGCTTGGGTGTGGTAAAGGCGGGAAAATGCAGGGAAGGGAATGTGGAGAGGGATGGGTTTGGCTTGGGAGAGAGAAGGAAGGATGTACCCATACTACAATGTAATTGTATGTATTTTTAGACTTGCTGTAAAAGGAATAAGAGTTCTGGACAGATTAGGGGAGGATGTCGAGTCATTATTGTTCCTTGTTTGTCATCATAGATTCAATGGTGGTTGTTGGTGAGAGTGTAGAAAGAAGGGCTTTGTCCGAGGGACGGGGTGATTGGGAGGGCGTCAGACACTTCTCTGAGGTGTGTCTGGAGCGTCCTTTCATCTCACTTCAGTCTCTCGGTGGACCTACTCTCCCCCACTGTCCCCCCACTCTCCCCCAAGTAGACCCCTTCCAGCTACTATACTTTAATTTAATATACGAGGTAATACAAACTGACCACAGTACTTAAGTGGCAGCTTTTCTCTAATGTAATAAAAAAGTGTGGTTGAATTTATCCTGCCCACTGTGACATCTCAATGTCTCGGCCTTTAGGCCTATATACTGTATCACGGTGTCAAGGCATACGAACTAACAGGTCATAGAGCAAAAACTGCAATTATCACAACACATTGGTTGTAATATGGATCCCCCCCCCCCCCCCCCCCCAGGCTTGGCTTCTCCGGTGATTTTACCCGCGCACCACTAGTGGAAGGCTGTAGGATCTTTCCTGTAAATCTTACAGGCAGAATACACCTCTTCAGAATGGCATGGCTACCTACGTTTGGATATTTATTCTCAATAATACCACTGAAGACATTCTTTAAAAAATAAAAAAAAAAGTATACTCAGTCATAACAGAACTTTATATGGGCAAACGGATAGAATAAAAAGTCAGAAGATGGGTTTAACCTCCCAGACTTGTATCAGCTCTCCACCCAGGGCTTTTACTTGCTACATACAGTATAGTTAAATGCACTAACGTGGACCAATGGGTACATATTGAAGATGCTCATTCTCACCCCCCAGAATCTTTTCACGTGTCTGTTTTCAAAGGATAAAGCTAAGAACATTAACAACTTCATAGTTAAGAAAACTATAACAATATGGAAGAAAATGAAACGTATTTTACATGAACCAATATCACTTCCTAAAAACACAACCTTATGGAACAGTCCTTCGATAGCTTTTCAGAATTCACCAATAAATTGGTCCACATGGAAAACTAAAGGAACAGAAACCGTAATTGACTTGGTAACAGGAAACACATTTTGGACTGACCAATGTAGATATTTTCAAATTCATGCAACTTTTAAAAAAAGTTTCATATTAAGACATTTCGATTTGACATTTTTTTTTGGACATCAGAGCAACCTTGAGGGAATCTTATTTGAGTCAGAAAATGATGTTCAGATGATAGGTCATATATACAAAACCTTGCAGAGAGTCTTCAACACCTGCTTGCTGTTTGGGGTTTTAGGCTGGGTTTCTGTACAGCACTTTGAGATATCAGCTGATGTACGAAGGGCTTTATAAATACATTTGATTTGATTTCTAACTGACAATCTGTTAGAAACCTTAAAAATAACTGATATTTGGCACAAAATGGAGGGAATGTTAGACCTTATTAACTAACAGAATTACGAAAATGTTAATCCAATACAAACTAATGTATATCATTTATTACACTAGACAAAATGTAAAAATTGTACAGCACAATGGTAGAGACATGTCTAAAGTGTAAAACTAACAATGACTCAATAATCCGTGCCGTTTGGGAATGCTATAATGTCCAAAAGTCTGTCTGTATAGTCTGTCTGTCTGCATATTTCAGGACATGGCATGAGATGGTGCAATGAGATGCCCGATGGTTTGGATGAAAATTTTTGCTTCAATCATCTTGAAAAAGGCGTATACTTAAAAACTAGAAATCGACCAAACCTCCATCATTAACACAATGAAAAGGTCAAGTGCTTTATTATGTACATGTTGAAAGTGTGTGGGGGGCGACGGAGAGAAACAAAATGGTGCAGTTTGAGGCCATGTGGCGGAGAGGGATGTGGGCGCTGGGGATGAGGGGTGTGGGCGCTGGAGATGAGGGGTGTGAGCAGGTGGAGATGAGGGGTGTGAGCAGGTGGAGATGAGGGGTGTGGGCGCTGGGGATGGGGGTGTGGGCGCTGGGGATGAAGGATGTGGGCACTGGGGAAGAGGGATGTGGGCGCTGGGGAAGAGGGATGTGGGCGCTGGGGAAGAGGGATGTGGGCGCTGGGGATGAGGGGTGTGGGCGCTGGGGATGAGGGGTGTGGGCGCTGGGGATGAGGGGTGTGGGCGCTGGGGATGAAGCATGTGGGCGCTGGGGAAGTGGGATGTGGGCGCTGGGGAAGAGGGATGTGGGCGCTGGGGAAGAGGGATGTGGGCGCTGGGGATGAGGGGTGTGGGCGCTGGGCGCTGGGGATGAGGGATGTGAGCCGGTGGAGATGAGGGGTGTGGGCCGCTGGAGATGAGGGGTGTGGGCGCTGGGGATGAGGGATGTGAGCCGGTGGAGATGAGGGGTGTGGGCCGCTGGAGATGAGGGGTGTGGGCGCTGGGGATGAGGGATGTGAGCCGGTGGAGATGAGGGCTGTGGGCCGCTGGAGATGAGGGGTGTGAGCCGGTGGAGATGAGGGGTGTGGGCCGGTGGAGATGAGGGGTGTGGGCCGCTGGAGATGAGGGGTGTGGGCGCTGGGGATGAGGGATGTGGGTGCTGGGGATGAGGGATGTGGGCGCGGGGGAAGAGGGATGTGGGCGCTGGGGAAGAGGGATGTGGGCGCTGGGGATGAGGGGTGTGGGCGCTGGGGATGAGGGATGTGGGCGCTGGGGATGAGGGATGTGGGCGCTGGAGATGAGGGATGTGGGCGCTGGGGATGAGCAAAATCTACAATGGAATGGTTCAAAAATAAACATATCCAGGTGTTAGAATGGCCAAGTCAAAGTCCAGACCTGAATCCAATCGAGAATCTGTGGAAAGAACTGAAAACTGCTGTTCACAAATGCTCTCCATCCAACCTCACTGAGCTCGAGCTGTTTTGCAAGGAGGAATGGGAAACAATTTCAGTCTCTCGATGTGCAAAACTGATAGAGACATACCCCAAGCAACTTACAGCTGTAATCGCAGCAAAAGGTGGCGCTACAAAGTATTAACTTAAAGGGGCTGAATAATTTTGCACGCCCAATTTTTCAGTTTTTGATTTGTTAAAAAAGTTTGAAATATCCAATAAATGTCGTTCCACTTCATGATTGTGTCCCACTTGTTGTTGATTCTTCACAAAAAAATACAGTTTTATATCTTTATGTTTGAAGCCTGAAATGTGGCAAAAGGTCGCAAAGTTCAAGGGGGCCGAATACTTTCGCAAGGCACTGTATATCTTCTGCATGTGGTTGTTTTGCTCATGTTTTAATAGTTTATGTGCTTATTCTGTTTTTACACATTCTGTGTTTGGTAGCATTGCCTTTAAATTGTTTAACCTGGGTCAAACATTTTGGAAAGTCTTCCACAAGCTTCCCACAATAAGTTGGGTGAATTTTGGCCCATTCCCACTGAAAGAGCTGGTGTAACTGAGTCAGGTTTGTAGGCCTCCTTGCTCGCACACGCTTTTTCAGTTCTGCCCACACATTTTCTATAGGATTGAGGTCAGGGCTTTGTGATGGCCACTCCAATAGCTTGACTTTGTTGTCCTTAAGCCATTTTGCCACAACTTTGGAAGTATGCTTGGAGTCATTGTTCATTTGGAAGGCCCATTTGCGACCAAGCTTTAACTTCCTGACTGATGTTTTGAGATGTTGCTTCAATATATCCACATAATTTTCCTACCTCATAATGCCATATATTTTGTGAAGTGCACCAGTCCCTCCTGCATCAAAGCCCCCCCACAGCATGATGCTGCCTCCCCTGTGCTTCATGGTTGGGATGGTGTTCTTCGGCTTGCAAGCCTCCCCCTTTTCACTCCAAACATAACGGTGGTCATTATGACCAAACGGTTCTATTTTTGTTTCATCAGACCAGAGGACATTTCTCCAATCCGATCTTTGTCCCCATGTGCAGTTGCAAACCGTAGTCTGGCTTTTTTATGGCGGTTTTGGAGCAGTGGCCTCTTCCTTGCTGAGAGGCCTTTCAGGTTATGTCGATATAGGACTTGTTTTACTGTGGATATAGATACTTTTGTACCTATTTCTTCCCGGTATGACGGCTGCGTGGTCCCATGGTGTTTATACTTGCGTACTATTGTTTGTACAGATGAACGTGGTACCTTCAGGTGTTTGGAAATTGCTCCCAAGGATGAACCAGACTTGTGGAGGTCTACAATGTTTTTTCTGAATTCTTGGCTGATTTCTTTTGATTTCCCCATGATGTCAAGCAAAGAGACACTGAGTTTGGAGGTAGGTCTTGAAATACATCCATAGGTTCACCTCCAATTGACTCAAATGATGTAAATCAGCCTATCAGAAGCTTCCAAAGCCATGACATAATTTTCTGGAATTTTCCAAGCTGTTTAAAGGCACAGTCAACTTAGTGTATGTAAAATTCTGACCCACTGGGATTGTGATACAGTGAATAATAAGTGAAATAATCTGTCTGCAAACAATTGTTGGAAAAATGACTTGTGTCATGCACAAAGTAGATGTCCTAACCGACTTGCCAAAACTATAGTTTGTTAACAAGAAATTTGTGGAGTGATTGAAAAACGACTTTTAATAACTCCAGCCCAAGTGTATGTAAATTTCCGACTTCAACTGTAAATCAGGAAATTGTTTAAATCGTGAAACTTTTAGGGGAAAACAAAGACATTACCTTCATCGACCAAATTAAGTTTGACATTTCTATCTTAAAAAATAAGGAAACTAATAATGAACTTTTTTGACTATGTATCGCCAATGCTTAAAAAAAAAGAAAGCCAAATTCACTCCAAATTTGGTCATTGGTCTCATCACAATAGTGCCTAAAGATTCACTAACACCCACACACTCACGCTAACACCCACACACTCACGCTAACACCCACACACTCACGCTAACACCCACACACTCACGCTAACACCCACACACTCATGCTAACACCCACACACTCACGCTAACACCCACACACTCACGCTAACACCCACACACTCACGCTAACACCCACACACTCACGCTAACACCCACACACTCACGCTAACACCCACACACTCACGCTAACACCCACACACTCACGCTAACACCCACACACTCACGCTAACACCCACACATTCACGCTGACACCCACACACTCACGCTAACATCCACACCCTCATGCTAACACCCACACACTCACACTAACATCCACACCCTCACGCTAACACCCACACACTCACGCTGACACCCACACACTCACGCTGACACCCACACACTCACGCTAACACCCACACCCACACACTCATGCTAACACCCACACACTCACGCTAACACCCACACACTTACGCTAACACCCACACACTCACGCTAACACCCACACACTCATACTAACCCCCACACACTCATGCTGACATCCACACACTCACGCTGACACCCACACACTCACACTAACCCCCACACACTCACACTAACCCCCACACACTCACACTAACCCCCACACACTCATGCTGACATCCACACACTCACACCCACACACTCATGCTAACACACATACACTCACACTAACCCCCACACACTCATGCTGACACTCACACCCACACACTCACGCTAACACCCACTCACTCACGCTAACACCCACACACTCATGCTGACATCCACACACTCATGCTGACACCCACACCCACACACTCACACTGACACACACACCCACACACTCACGCTGACACCCACACCCACACACTCACACTGACACACACACCCACACACTCACGCTGACACCCACACCCACACACTCACGCTAACACCCACACACTCACGCTGACACCCACACCCACACACTCACGCTGACACCCACACACTCATGCTGACATCCACACACTCATGCTGACATCCACACACTCACGCTGACACTCACACACTCACGCTGACACCCACACCCACACACTGACACCCACACACTCATGCTGACATCCACACACTCATGCTGACACCCACACACTCACGCTGACACCCACACCCACACACTCACACTAACCCTCACACCCACACAATCACGCTGACACCCACACCCTCATGCTGACACCCACACACCCACGCTGACACCCACACACCCACGCTGACACCCACAGGTTTAGTTGCTGCATTCAAAGTCAGCCACGCTACACTGCTAGGTGGCACCATTTCAAACCAGGGCTATAAGAAGTGAAGCGATGGACATGGGGCCATGAAATTTGCTATGTAAACCTTATGTATATGTCCTTAGAGCCTGTGTGGATATAAAGCCACTGCACCAGACCAGTTGGTGGCACTATAGATGTACCAGTGGACACCATAAGATACTAGAGCAATAAATAGTGATCAAGTGGACTTTGCCCCATGCAAATGAATGTTAGATTTAAATCATGAACCATGTGAAATATTGTGAAATTAATGCAGAAAATATTTCACATATTATAACATAAACCATCCGTCAAATTAACCCCATAATTGGTATATAAAATGCAATACATTGTGTAAAGATTATTTTTTTTTTTTTAATGATTACCCGTTGTGTTCAAAGATAACAAACCTACATCACTAGACTAAACGTAACTTGCATCAATCTTGTGGTTTTGAGAGATAAACACGATAATATTATTAGTGATTGGCCCATAAAGGACGATAGTTATACCCTGAACGTGTCCTTTTAAGTCATTCTTTGCTGCTGTATTTGTTATGGATATATTTTCCTTGAGTGAAATATTTCATAATGCATCACATTGACATTGTAACTGAGTGTTTTACCATGTGCCCAAGCTGGTGCATTTGAGTAATTAGAAAAAGTGGATTTTTTAAATCTTTTTTTTATTTTTTTTTAATGTTTTCTCTCTGATTGAAATGCTTAATACCTGCCACATGTCCAAATGCTTAAATATCAGATCAATGACCAAGTCACATCCATTCAAGGCACAGCATTTTTTGGGTATTTCATGCACAACAAAAAAAACAAATTCAATTTAAAGCATCTGTCAGTAATGAGGCTTGATGAAAATGTATGGTATGTGTGTCAGTGCATGTGTGTCAGTGTGTGTGTGTCAGTGTGTGTGTGTCAGTGTGTGTGTGCATGTTTGTGTGTTTATGCATGTGTGTATTGCTAAAAGTGTCTGTGTATGTTAATGTGTGTGTGTGTGTGAGTACACGCACATACGTCTATGTGTGTGTGTGTGTGTGTGTGTGTGTGTGTAATTAAAACAAGTGATTTTTTTTTTACACACAGATTATCCCTCTTTCCCAGCTGGTCCTACTGGATTTAACCACTCCAACTCGACCACAGAGGAAATCTCTTTGGGGATAAATCCAAATTGGCTCCCCTTGTGAATATTTTTTCCAAACCCAAAAAATGTTGGAGGGTTCATATAGTAACTCGATTCCAACCTCCATATCTAAATACTGTATGTTTTACATAACACTATCCCGAGTGGCGCAGCAGTCTAAAGGCACTGCTAGAGGCGTCACTACAGACCCTGGTTCAATTCCAGGCTGTATCACAACTGGCTGTGATTGGGAGTCCCATAGGGCGGCGCACAATTGGCCCCAGCATCGTTAGGGTTTGGGCAGGGTAGGCCGTCATTGTAAATAAGAATTTGTTCTTAACTGACTTGCCTTATTAAATAAAAGACAAAAAAAAATACATCTCTGCTTTTATTAAAAGTAAGTACTAGAAGGATCATGAAAACAGTCCAAACCTTACCTAAGAGTTAATAAAACATAGCCCAATGTCAAGTGATTCAATAGGAGTGATGGAGAAAGACCAAATAAAATGTTTTTTTCAGATATTTTTTTCGGAATTAAAACATCATAGCTCATTTAATTCCCTTACAGTAAGTGTTTTTGGACTCTGTTCGACGTTTACTTACTCTACAGTAGTCACGCTTAACCTACATGCATTTTCCAGCAGTATCCACAAAGCATCACAGACCAAATGAACTTGTAAAAGCAGTAAGTCTCTCAGCCACAGTATAATAATGGAGGGTTGCAAATGTGCACAGCTGTTGTTGTTTTTTCTCCTTCTTTGAAACACACGGACGGGGAGCGGATTTACATGTGACACCTGGAAACCCCTGTCCACTATTGAGGTCATTGTAGCTAACTAGTTTTCACTGTGATAAAAACAGACCGAGACGGTCATCGGTCTTGATTTGGGACCCGAAGAAACCGTGTAATATGGGGATTGTTCAGGTTATTCAGGTTGCTCAAAATATCGTACTGTATTTTGAGTTTGATCGTGAATGTTAGTATGCATTGACATGCCACAATGTGTAGATGTGTCTAATAGAAAAAGGCAAGAGGGATAAAACCAGTGAATTTGAAATAAATCAATTCTGATATATGCAGAAATGTTGTAATAATTAAGGGCTATAACATGTAAAAAAAAAAAAAAATTTTTTAAAAAGTCAAATTAAAATAAAATAGGATAGAAAACAATAGTGTACCATTTGTTAACTAGCTGTAACAAAATGAAAACTCCCAACTATGGAAAAATCTTTTAATATTGTTTGATATAGTGATTACCTACTTAAATGTAATATGGGGGGGGGGGAAGGTTTTCAAGGAAGTATCTTATCATCTTTCATGTAAAAATAATGAATGCAGTTGTACACACATCATTTGATCGCTCTGGCTATGATCCCTATATATACGTATGGACTGTCATTGAGATAACCTTAAAATATAAATACATTATAAAAGATAGATATAAATGTTTGACATGAATGCCCCCAAAACTCTTTACGTAGGTCAATATAACATATGTTTGTAATGTATATTTCTACTCCCCCCCCATCTACTTCCACAGGTCCAATGAAATGGTTAAAAGGGGACTAAAGTATGCAGATGACAGACAACCATTATCAGGCACATTATGTTGCAGTTAGTACTATACACAACCCTTCACCATGGGGTTTTTAATATACCGATCATGCAATAAACTAAATTTAGTGCATAATATATATATATATATATATATATATATAAACTATACACTTCTGATCAAATAATGTGGTCTTTACCATATTAACTCATTAGTTAGAAAAGAACAACAACATTTGTCCTGAAATATCCATTAATAAGAAAATATACTTAAATATACTTTTTTTCATAAATATATATATTTTTAGCAAATCAAAGCTGCCATTTTCTTTTTTGAAAATAAAGAGAAGAGTTCATCATCTGTAATCAAAACGAGAACACTCCATATTTATCCATATTTCTAAACACTCCATATTTATCCATATTTCTAAACACTCCATATTTATCTCTATTCATTTTGTAAAACAAAAACAATCCAACTTCTAAAATGTTATTCAGAGCTGATTGATTGTCATTTACACTTACTGGTTAATGAACCGTTATGACAGAATATATGAAATCACACATTTGTTTATAAGTTTCTTTTTTTTTTGACTCAACCTTTCTTTTACTTTGGGTACAGCTTATTATACATTTTTATAGTGGAATCGCCATCTTCAAAATGGCGCCTGGGTTTTCTAAACATTATTAATACACAATATCATATGATTGTTTGATTGACAAAGGGTCTTATATAAATAATAGAAAAGCAATATTTGCATTTTTACCAATGAAATTCCTGGGTATTTTCTGCTATAAAAATGTTCATCTGGTACCGAGAGAGTTGTTCCGAGTTATGATACTGTACATGTTGTAAACAAAACAACAACAACAAAAAACATGTTTCCTGAAAACAATATCTCAAAGAAATGTCTCTTCAAATGTTTGTGAGGTGCTAAGTTCCCTATTTGTTTGTGTGGTGCTAAGTTCCCTATTTGTTTGTGTGGTGCTAAGTTCCCTATTTGTTTGTGAGGTGCTAAGTTCCCTATTTGTTTCTGAGGTGCTAGGTTCCCTATATGTTTGTGAGGTGCTAGGTTCCCTATATGTTTGTGAGGTGCTAGGTTCCCTATATGTTTGTGAGGTGCTAGGTTCCCTATATGTTTGTGAGGTGCTAGGTTCCCTATATGTTTGTGAGGTGCTAGGTTCCCTATATGTTTGTGAGGTGCTAGGTTCCCTATATGTTTGTGAGGTGCTAGGTTCCCTATATCTTTGTGAGGTGCTCGGTTCCCTATTTGTTTGTGAGGGGCTAGGTTCCCTGAGTTCTAACACTAAGTCTCCCGGCCTTTCTAGCCGTTCTATCTGACCAACGTCACTAGCCGCCCCCGGCCGGGTCACACTGTCGTAAGATGGCGGTGAGGAGGACAGAGTCCCTTCCATGACCCCTACCAGCTCCTCCTCCTCGTCGGGCCCCTCGGGGCCGTAGTGTTCCTTTATCATGGCGGCGATGAGGCCCTCCGTCTCCGGGGCCCTCTCTATGTCCACCACTATGTGCTCCTGCAAGTTCAGGTTGGTCTGAAGGTTCCTCTGTCTGTAAAGGAATGAGGCCTGTTTCATCTGCCGTTTCAACAGGTGGCGTCTGTAACAGCGCTGGATGATGATGGCAGACACGTCTTCCTGCTTGCGGCGTAGGGTCGTAGTGATTGGTTCGTGGGAGATCTTGGACGGGTTGGCCATCATGAACTTCTCCTCCATCTGCTGCTTGAGGGCGTCCATCTCGCCCGACTCGCCCAGCACACGTTTGGTGAAGGCGAACAGGATGTCCAGGCAGTGGATCTTGTCCCCGCTCACCATCGGCAGGTCCATAGAGATCAGCTTGATTTTGTTAGGCTTGGCGATGCGCAGGGGTTCCGACAGGTTGTCTGCGAAATTCGACAGCTTGGAGAACTCTATGAACTGGGTGGCCTCTGCATCGAACTTCTCCCACACCTCGTAAAACATCTCGAAGTCGTCCTCACTCAGCGGCTCGGTGCTCTCCTCGGTGGCCACGCTGAAGTTCTCCAGGATGATGGCGATGTACATGTTGACCACGATGAGGAACGATATGATGATGTAGCTGACACAGAAGGCGATTGCCACAGACGGGTTGCCGCAGTTTCCTCGGACATTGGTGCCGGTGTTGACGACGTAGGCTTCACACTCCTCTGGGGAGTTAGACATGATGGGCTCCAGGACGTTGTCCCACCCGGCGGAAGTGCTGATCTGGAACAGGCAGATCATACTATTCCCAAAGGTCTCAAAGTTGAACATGTCATCTATCCCTTCCTTTTTTTTCACGTAAGCGAAGTTGGCCATTCCGAAGATAGCGTATATGAACATTACGAGGAAGAGCAGGAGGCCGATGTTGAACAACGCTGGCATGGACATCATTAAGGCAAACAGTAAAGTCCTTATTCCTTTGGCCCCACGTATTAGTCGAAGTACGCGTCCTATCCTTGCCAGTCTGATGACACGGAACAGAGTCGGAGATACAAAGTACTTCTCAATGATGTCAGCCAGAACGATACCTGCAAGTGTTGAAATCAGAAATGAAGAAACAAAAGACAAAACATCTGATCACCTTTACATGAAATGTACATTTAGGAAAATGTTAGCATAGATCACTTGTCAGAAATATATATATATAGGTTGTTTTGAAGGTTGTTTTCACGGTTATATTTTATTTCGCCCACCAACGATGGAGAGGATGATAACCACAAAGTCAAAGATGTTCCATCCCACGGTGAAGAAATAGCAACGAAGTGCCACGATCTTCATGAGGCATTCGGTGGTGAAGATGACAATGAAAATCTGTATGGATGAGGAGACAGGACACCATTGCATTATCTTCAGGAACATACAGTGCATTTGGAAAATAGTCACACCTCTTGAATTTTTTCACATTTTGTTACGTTACAGCCTCATTCTAAGATAAAATTCCTCTTCAGTCTACACACCATAATGAAAATGCAAAAACAGGTTTTTAGAAATTTGTGCAAATTATTATTATTTTTTAAATCTGACAATTTCCGCAGTACTTTATTGAAGCATCTTAGGCAGCGATTACAGCCTTGAGTCTTCTTGGGTATGATGCCTCAAGCTTGGCACACCTGTATTTGGGGAGTTACTCGCCATTCTTCTCTGCAGATCCTCTCAAGCTCTGTCAGGTTGGATGGGGGGAGCGTTGCTGCACAGTTATTTTCAAGTCTCTCCAGAGATGTTAGATCGGGTTCAAGTCCGGGCTCTGGCTGGGTCACTCAAGGACATTCAGAGACTTGAGTGACCCAAAGCCACTCCTGCTTTGTCTTGGCTGTGTGCTTAGGGTCGTTGTTCTGTTGGAAGGTGAACCTTCACCCGAGTCTGAGGTCCTGAGCGCTGTAGAGCAGGTTTTCCTCAAGGACCTCTCTGTACTTCATTCAGCTTTCCCTCAATCTTGACTAGTCTCCCAGTTCCTGCTGCTGAAAAACATCCCCACAGCATGATGCTGCCAGCACCATGCTTCACCGTAGGGATGGTGGCAGGTTTCCTCCAGACGAGACGCTTGGAATTCAGGCCAAAGAGTTCAAATCTTGGTTTCATCAGACCATATAATCTTGTCTTCCATGGTCTGAGAGTCTTTAGGTGCCTTTTGGCAAACTCCAAGCGGGCTGTCTTGTGCCTTTTACTGAGGAGAGGCTTCCGTCTGGCCACTCTACCATAAAGGCCTGATTGGTGAAGTGCTGCAGAGATGGTTGTCCTTCTGGAAAGGTTCTCCCATCTTCACAGAGGAACTCTAGAGTTCTGTCAGAGTGACCATCGGGTTCTTGGTCACCTCCCTGACCAAGGCCCTTCTATCCCAATTGCTCAGTTTGGCCGGGTGGCCAGCTCTAGGAAGAGTCTTGGTGGTTCCAAACTTCTTCCATTTAAGAATAATGCATGCCACTGTGTTCTTGGGGACCTTCAATGCCGCATAATTGTTTTGGTACCCTTCCCCAGATCTCTGCCTTGACACAATCCTGTCTCAGAGATCTACGGACAAATCCTTCGACCTCATGGCTTGGTTTTTACTCTGACATGCACTGTCAACTGTGGGACCTTATTCTGTATATACAGGTGTGTGCCTTTCCAAATCTTGTCCAATCAATTGAATTTACCACAGGTGGACTCCAATCAAGTTGTAGAAAATTCTCAAGGATGTTCAATGGAAACAGGATGCACATGAGCTCAACTTCCAGTCTCATAGCAAAGGGTCTGAATACTTATGTAAATAAGGTATTTCTGTTTTTTATTTGTAATACATTTGCAAACATTTCTAAAAACCTGTTTTTGCTTTGTCATTATGGGGTATTGTGTGTAGATTGATGAGGAAAAAATATAATTTAATACATTTTAGAATGAGGCTGTAACGTAACAAACAATATGTGGAAAAAGTCAAGGGGTCTGAATACTTTCCGAATGCACTATATGTACTAGGATAAAAAAGGATAAGTTGTACAGAGCATTCTAGGTATTGTAATACTTTCAGTAGTACATCATGCTACAGGATATGTTGTACAGGGCATTATGGGTACTGTAGTACTAGTGCATCATGCTATAGAACAAAGATGGTGGATAAATTAAGATAGTTCACTCAAGACATTTACCATTGGAGAAAATGGTCAGTTCCTTTCTACTTAACAGGGTGGCACTCCCATAAGACACCAATGCAATAGCAGCTGGGTCTGGTCTACATAAACCATTGACTCCATTGAAACAGAAAAAATGAGGGAGTGGGATGTTTCACTTCCTCTTCCGTCTCTGCTACAGACCATTTTGTTGAGGATGGACTATGTGAGTATTATGGGTACAGTAGTACATCACACACAGAGCATTATGGGTACTGTAGTACATCACACACAGAGCATTATGGGTACTGTAGTACCAGTACATCATGCTACAGACCAGGTTGATCTTGTTGAGAATGGACTCCATGCGTGCGGACTGATCGTCTGTCTCCACCATCATGGTCACCATGTTGACGATGATCAGCATCATAATGATGATGTCAAAGGCTTGCTTGGATACCAGGTCAAATAAGAAGCCTTGGAGGATATTCTGGAGAGATAGATGAAAAGATGGCATGGATCCATTAACGTTAGCCATGTTGGCTATCCATAAAGTTTTCATCGTTCGAATATCGTTCAGGTTCATTATAAAACAATGTTTGAGTACATATTAGATCCACTGTCATTTTCTTCATTTACCTTTATTTAACTATTAACAAATTCTTATTTTCAATGACGGCCTAGGAACAGTGCCTGTTCAGGGGCATAGTTCATCAAAGTTTGTATTTTACCGTAGGTCTTGGTATATATAGGCTTATCATAGTTGTTATTTTACCGTAGGTCTTGGTATAGGCTTATCATAGTTGGTATTTTACCGTAGGTCTTGGTATAGGCTTATCATAGTTGGTATTTTACCGTAGGTCTTGGTATAGGCTTATCATAGTTGGTATTTTACCGTAGGTCTTGGTATAGGCTTATCATAGTTGTTATTTTATCGTCGGTCTTGGTATAGGCTTATCATAGTTGGTATTTTACCGTAGGTCTTGGTATAGGCTTATCATAGTTGGTATTTTACCGTAGGTCTTGGTATAGGCTTATCATAGTTGTTATTTTACCGTAGGTCTTGGTATAGGCTTATCATAGTTGGTATTTTACCGTAGGTCTTGGTATAGGCTTATCATAGTTGGTATTTTACCTTAAGTCTTGGTATAGGCGTATCATAGTTGGTATTTTACCGTAGGTCTTGGTATAGGCTTATCATAGTTGGTATTTTACCGTAAGTCTTGGTATAGGCGTATCATAGTTGGTGTTTTACCGTAGGTCTTGGTATAGGCTTATCATAGTTGGTATTTTACCGTAAGTCTTGGTATAGGCGTATCATAGTTGGTATTTTACCGTAGGTCTTGGTATAGGCTTATCATAGTTGGTATTTTACCGTAGGTCTTGGTATAGGCGTATCATAGTTGGTATTTTACCGTAGGTCTTGGTATAGGCGTATCATAGTTGGTATTTTACCGTAGGTCTTGGTATAGGCGTATCATAGTTGGTATTTTACCGTAGGTCTTGGTATAGGCTTTTCGGGCTTTTTAGAGCCTATTTTCTTCATAGCGTTGTAGTACTTCCGCTGCTCGTCAGTCATGAAAATGTCTTGTCCACCTAAGTATAACAAATGCATTCACCATTATTCTTCACTGTTAATGTTGCACATATACATCACAGGTGGTTGATGGCACACTAATTGGGGAGGACTGGCTCGTGGTAATGGCTGGAGCGGAATAGGTGGACTGGCATCAAACAACATGGTTTACATTCCATTTGCTCTGTTCCAGACATTATTATGAGCTGACCTCCCCTCAGCAGCCTCCACTGATATTTATACACACAGCTGTTAATGTTGTATATCCATACAGACAGCTGTTAATGTTGTATATCCATACAGACGGCTGTTAATGTTGTAGATATCCATACAGACAGCTGTTAATCTTGTATATATCCATACACACAGCTGTTAATGTTGTATATCCATACAGACAGCTGTTAATGTTGTATATTCATACAGACGGCTGTTAATGTTGTAGATATCCATACAGACAGCTGTTCATGTTGTATATATCCATACAGACAGCTGTTAATGTTGTATATATCCATACAGACAGCTGTTAATGTTGTATATATCCATACAGACAGCTGTTAATGTTGTATATATCCATACAGACAGCTGTTAATGTTGTAGATATCCATACAGACAGCTGTTAATGTTGTATATATCCATACAGACAGCTGTTAATGTTGTAGATATCCATACAGACAGCTGTTAATGTTGTAGATATCCATACTGACAGCTGTTAATGTTGTATATATCCATACAGACAGCTGTTAATGTTGTATATATCCATACAGACAGCTGTTAATGTTGTATATATCCATACAGACGGCTGTTAATGTTGTATATATCCATACAGACAGCTGTTAATGTTGTATATATCCATACAGACGGCTGTTAATGTTGTATATATCCATACAGACAGCTGTTAATGTTGTATATATCCATACAGACAGCTGTTAATGTTAAAAATATCCATACAGACAGCTGTTAATGTTGTATATCCATACAGACAGCTGTTAATGTTGTATATATCCATACAGACAGCTGTTAATGTTGTATATCCATACAGACAGCTGGTAATGTTGTATATCCATACAGACAGCTGTTAATGTTGTATATATCCATACAGACAGCTGTTAATGTTGTATATCCATACAGATGGCTGTTAATGTTGTATATCCATACAGACAGCTGTTAATGTTAAAAATATCCATACAGACAGCTGGTAATGTTGTATATATCCATACAGACGGCTGTTAATGTTGTAGATATCCATACAGACAGCTGTTAATCTTGTATATATCCATACAGACAGCTGTTAATGTTGTATATATCCATACAGACAGCTGTTAATGTTGTATATATCCATACAGACAGCTGTTAATGTTGTATATATCCATACAGACAGCTGTTAATGTTGTAGATATCCATACAGACAGCTGTTAATGTTGTAGATATCCATACTGACAGCTGTTAATGTTGTATATATCCATACAGACAGCTGTTAATGTTGTATATATCCATACAGACAGCTGTTAATGTTGTACATATCCATACAGACGGCTGTTAATGTTGTATATATCCATACAGACAGCTGTTAATGTTGTATATATCCATACAGACGGCTGTTAATGTTGTATATATCCATACAGACAGCTGTTAATGTTGTATATATCCATACAGACAGCTGTTAATGTTAAAAATATCCATACAGACAGCTGTTAATGTTGTATATCCATACAGACAGCTGTTAATGTTGTATATATCCATACAGACAGCTGTTAATGTTGTATATCCATACAGACAGCTGGTAACGTTGTATATCCATACAGACAGCTGTTAATGTTGTATATATCCATACAGACAGCTGTTAATGTTGTATATCCATACAGATGGCTGTTAATGTTGTATATCCATACAGACAGCTGTTAATGTTAAAAATATCCATACAGACAGCTGGTAATGTTGTATATATCCATACAGACGGCTGTTAATGTTGTAGATATCCATACAGACAGCTGTTAATCTTGTATATATCCATACAGACAGCTGTTAATGTTGTATATATCCATACAGACAGCTGTTAATGTTGTATATATCCATACAGACAGCTGTTAATGTTGTATATATCCATACAGACAGCTGTTAATGTTGTAGATATCCATACAGACAGCTGTTAATGTTGTAGATATCCATACAGACAGCTGTTAATGTTGTATATCCATACAGACAGCTGTTAATGTTGTATATCCATACAGACAGCTGTTAATGTTGTATATCCATACAGACAGCTGTTAATGTTGTAGATATCCATACAGACAGCTGTTAATGTTGTATATCCATACAGACAGCTGTTAATGTTGTATATCCATACAGACAGCTGTTAATGTTGTATATATCCATACAGACGGCTGTTAATGTTGTATATCCATACAGACAGCTGTTAATGTTGTATATATCCATACAGACAGCTGTTAATGTTGTATATATCCATACAGACAGCTGTTAATGTTGTAGATATCCATACAGACAGCTGTTAATGTTGTATATATCCATACAGACAGCTGTTAATGTTGTAGATATCCATACAGACAGCTGTCAATACAACAGTGTGAAATGAGTAGGTCGAGACATAAAACAACATGTTATGCCAAATATACTTATCTTTCTTTTTTGCTGGTTGAAATTATCAATGATGACGCCGATGAAGAGGTTGAGAGTGAAGAAGGATCCGAAGATGATGAAGATGACAAAGTAAAGGTACATGTAGAGGTTGATCTCCCTGATTGGCTGCTCCTCTACCTGGAAACACACACATTTTTAGTTGAACCCATCTTTATAAATAAAAAGGCAGTCTACTCATTCTATTTACGAGATGAGGAATTTGTCTAGATTTGTGGAAAGAGATTGATACATACGCCACGTGAATCAACAGCTGCGTGCATAACTTCCATCCATCCTTTAAACGTGGCCTTAGAGGCAATTATAGGGTAGATAATAAAAACGTTACGTAATTTATCAACAAACAATAAGAACTACAGCATCCTTTCAACACATAAGTCTTAATAAACAAATAAACTGTAAAAAAAAAGGTATTTTATTTTTAAAAGACGGACCACTTGCAGCAGTGAGAGGTATCCTAATCCCACGTTGTCGAAGTTGACCTTGACTTTAGTCCAATAAAACTGAGTGTCGTTCATGGCCAGGCACTCTGACTTGTTGTTGACGATGGAAGCATTGTGGATGAACCCTGTCCGGTTCACACATTTACCAAACTTCCCTGCGAACAGGTTGACTCCCATGATGCTGAAGATGAGCCAGAAGATGAGGCAGACCAGCAGGACGTTCATGATGGATGGGATGGCTCCAATCAGTGCGTTCACCACCACCTGGGGATCGAGACAAACACGGGTAGAAGTTGTCTATTACGGAGCACAGACACAGCATATCAATTATGTTTAATGATTAAGGGCTGGAGTTTTTCCTGACTAAGTGACCAACGTAATACTCCACTGTTAGAGGCTGTCTGTCACTTCAGACAGTTATGATATAGGACCGCCAGTTTTTCCTGACCACGTGACCAGCTTAGGAAAAACTCTGGTCCTTCGCTGATGATAATAACTTGTGGAATCTCCTGGAATAACTTGACATAGGCCAACTAGGAGAGAGCAGGGAAAGTAGAACATCTCTAAGACAAGGTTAAAGAACGTCTCACCCGCATTCCCTCGAATCTGGACAGGGCCCTTAGGGGCCTCAGCGCTCGGAGAGTCCTCAGTGATTTGATGGCAGCAAAGTCAGAGTAGCCCAGAGAGTTAGCTACCAGGCTCACCAACGACACCTGGAGAGGACACACAGAGACATTCAATCAGCTCAGACTTAGATGGCAGTACAAACTCCATCATCCCAACATTCAAAGGAGACCTCAGCATCAGTCTTGAACACATTTTGATAAAGATTGTGGGTTTTGCAATTTATTGTATCAAAGAACAAAATAAGTACAAAAAGTAGCAAAGTACAAAATATGGGTTCCCCCGTCTGTACGACTCCACCTCACCCACAATTCCCCACCATTATCCGCACGCCGATGCAGGACTATGTACGCGCACGCACGCACGCACGCACGCACACACACACACACACACACACACACACACACACACACACACACACACACACACACACACACACACACACACACACACACACACACACACACACACACACACACACACACACACACACACACACACACACACACACACACACACACACCCACACACACACACACACACACACACACACACACACGCACGCACGCACGCACGCACGCACGCACGCACGCACGCACGCACGCACACACACACACACACACACACACGCACACACACACACACACACACACACACATTCAAACCTACCACCTAAGTTGTATGATACAATATACTTTCAGTTAAGTCACTGACAACCTTTCATCACATAAAACAAAGCTCTACAGACCTAAATCATTAATCAAATAATTCCTGGAGAGAAAAATATGCAAGAAGAGTAGCGACAGAGTAACAGACAGTGAGACAAGAATTTCAGAGCCAACACTTTAGAGACTGTAACAATGTATTATTTTGGGACATTCTACAGTTAGGAACACAATTAATTAAATTTAGAAAAATTTAGAATTTTTGGGTTTTGTGGCATATTTTTCATTACATTTTTTTAGGAGGGGGGACTTCCACTCTATTCTACATCCAAAATGGACAAAACAGAATGGTATTCCGCTGTTGAATGGCCCGAGGGTGATAGCTGTGATTCAAAATGGCATGATGGATGGTCCATATGGATGACAGGTATTACTGGTAGAATGACTGAAATGGAACAGGGACAAAACACATACAAGTATGCAATATGTACCGTCAATGCACATGCATACATACTCAGCTATATATACATAAGACCTATGTATATATGTGAAATAGAGTGAGGTTTTATAAAGAAGTTTAACAAAATGTTCAATTCTCCTTTTTTAAAATTTAAACTAATGGTATTGCCAAATTTGATTGCCCAATTTGTATTCGTATGATCCAATTAAGTCCGTCATTGCAATTTAGGGCTATTACAGTCCCAATAATTTCTTTATAAAATTATATTTTAATGGATATCGTCCAATATATCTAAAGAAGATACTCAGAAAATGAAATACGTTCATAAAGTATACGTCTTTGGCTCAATGAAAGTAAAACAACAAAACAAACATCAAAAGGCTAGAGAGTTGATATAGAAACCAGAAATAACAAATAGTGTTGTTTAAACAATCATTGGGATCTCCTCCGTTGATCATTTCTGCAATCCAGCCACACATCTAAAAATATTATAATCCTCTCCAACTGTGCTATCCAGCTAGATGCACTGTAGACAGACAGAGACAGAGACAGACGGACAGTATGAATCACCTCAGCTCCAGCTGACTACTGACCACATACAATATATTACAGCATATTGTTGAGATAGAAAAACTACAGCGCCAAACATCAGACAGCTTTTAGCATTGATTGAAATTCTACCGACACTATTTTAAAAACGGTCTGAACAACTTTAATTCAGCCTGTCGATAACCTACGAGGAACTATAAAATACATTTAGTCCAATAATACATTTGATCTTCTCTAGATAAACCTTAGAATACATGGTAGTGTGTTTCTATATACGATATAAAAGCCAAGGTCCGTTGTGCATTTTTAACTTTCAAGTGGATGGGGGGCGGGGGGCGGGGGGCTTTAAATACATTTTCTGCTGAAAAGACAATTGTTGTTTAGATTTGAAGAGTAGACGAGACGGTGGCTTTTGATATCTCAATGTGAAGCACTTAGGAGTGAGGAAACATAGAAACTTTATTGATGCAGTAGATTTTCCAACCTGGATCCCAATACTCACCTTTCACCTCACAACTACCACTTACCCTAACAGCTGCTATAGACACGTCTGTGCCGATCTGTGAACCAGCGGGTGAAATCAGAGGAAGCAAGGTAAGGTAAGGGAGATATAACCCCTAGCCCCTATGGCACTGTGGAGTAAGGTAAGGGAGATATAGCCCCTAGAATATTAAGATAATGGAGATATAGCCCCTAGAATATTAAGATAAGGGAGATATAGACCCTAGAATATTAAGATAAGGGAGATATAACCCCTGGCCCCTATGGCCCTGTGGAGTAAGGTAAGGGAGATTTAACCCCTAGAATATTAAGATAAGGGAGATAGAGACCCTAGAATATTAAGGTAAGGGAGATATAGCCCCTAGAATACTAAGATAAGGGAGATAGAGACCCTATAATATTAAGGTAAGGGAGATATAGCCCCTAGAATACTAAGATAAGGGAGATAGAGACCCTAGAATATTAAGTTAAGGGAGATACAGTTGAAGTCGGAAGTTTACATACACCTTAGCCAAATACATTTAAACTCAGTTTTTCACAATTCCTGACATTTCATCCTAGTAAAAATTCCCTGTCTTAGGTCAGTTAGGATCACCACTTTATTTTAAGACAGTGAAATGTCAGAATAATAGTAGAGAGAATTATTTATTTCAGCTTTTATTTCTTTCATCACATTCCCAGTGGGTCAGAAGTTTACATACACTCAATTAGTATTTGGTAGCATTGCCTTTAAATTGTTTAACTTGGGTCTAACGTTTTGGGTAGCCTTCCACAAGCTTCCCACAATAAGTTGGGTGAATTTTGGCCCATTCCTCCTGACAGAGCTGGTGTAACGGAGTCAGGTTGTAGGCCTCCTTGCTCGCACACGCTTTTTCAGTTCTGCCCACACATTTTCTATAGGATTGAGGTCAGGGCTTTGTGATGGCCACTCCAATACCTTGACTTTGTTGTCCTTAAGCCATTTTGCCACAACTTTGGAAGTATGCTTGAGGTCATTGTCCATTTAGAAGATCCATTTGTAACCAAGCTTTAACTTCCCGACTGATGTCCTGAGATGTTGCTTCAATATATCCACATCATTTTCTGTCCTCATGATGCCATCTATTTTGTGAAGTGCACCAGTCCCTCCTGCAGCAAAGCACACCCACAGCATGATGCTGCCAACCCCGTGCTTCACGGTTGGGATGGTGTTCTTCGGCTTGCAAGCTTCCCCCTTTTTCCTCCAAACATAACAATGGTCATTATGGCCAAACAATTTTACTTTTGTTTCATCAGACCAGTGGACATTTCATACGATCTTTGTCCCCATGTGCAGTTGCAAACCGTAGTCTGGCTTTTTTTATGGCAGTTTTGGAGCAGTGGCTTCTTCCTTGCTGAGCGACCTTTCAGGTTATGTCGATATAGGACTTGTTTTACTGTGGATATAGATACTTTTGTTGTTCTGGGATTGATTTGCACTTTTCGCACCAAAGTACGTTCTTCTCTAGGAGTCGGAACGCGTCTCTTTCCTGAGCGGTATGACGGTTGTCAAGTCCCATGGTGTTTATACATGCGTACTATCGTTTGTAGAGATGAACGTGGTACCTTCAGGCGTTTGGAAATTGCTCCCAAGGATGAACCAGACTTGTGGATGTCTACAATTTTTTTACTGAGGTCTTGGCTGATTTCTTTTGATTTTCCCATGATGAAAAGCAAAGAGGCACTGAGTTTGAAGATAGGCCTTGAAATACATCCACAGGTACACCTCCAATTGACTCAAATTATGTCAATTAGCCTATCAGAAGTTTCTAAAGCCATGACATCATTTTCTGGAATTTTCCAAGCTGTTTAAAGGCACAGTCAACATAGTGTATGTAAACGTCTGACCCACTGGAATTGTGATACAGTGAGTTATAAGTGAAATAATCTATCTGTAAACAATTGTTGAAAAAATTACTTGTGTCATGCACAAAGTAGATGTCCTAACCAACTTCCCACAAATTTCCTGTTGACAAACTATAGTTTTGGCGTGGTTGAAAAACAAGTTATAATGACTCCAACCTAAGTGTATGTAAACTTCCGACTTCAACTGTACAGCCCCTAGAATATTAAGGTAAGGGAGATATAGACCCTAGAATATTAAGAAAAGGCAGATATAGACCCGAGAATATTAAGATAAGGGAGAATTAGCCACTAGAATATTAAGGTAAACTGTGTGGAAATATGGACCCTAGAATATTAAGATAAGGGAGAATTAGCCACTAGAATATTAAGGTAAACTGTGTGGAAATATATATTATATTATACTCTGTTAAAAATGTGTACTCTGTACATGCATAGAAACAGTATACTATTTATCCCGGTATACTGTTATAATGGCCACAAAGGTAGGTACCACGCTGTATAAAATGAATTACCTTCATTTAAGCGGTACCAACGGTACCAACGAGCAGTTAATCAGTGACCACAGGTTCTACACAACATAACATATCTGGTGGCAGCCTGCGTATAAGCGAGCCCAAACCAAGCTGGAAATAAGCAGTGTTTATGTCCAATGTCAACCTTGATGAACCAAACTCACTGGAAAATAAGATGAGAGAGTACACCTCGGGTCGGGGCGATAGTTTTTAAAAAATATAAGTCTGTACATAACATACAGTAGCTCCCACAACCAGTCTGAAAACCACCCAAACTTTTGTTATATGCATTTAGCTACCTGCACATCTATTCTCACTGTGAACATAAACTGGGCACAACGTACAAAGTTTAACACTTACATCGACAATGAGGAAGTCCAGCCAACACCAAGCGTTGGTGAAGTACTTCTTGAAGCCGTAGGCAATCCATTTGAGGAACATCTCTAGGACGAATATGTAGGAGAAGACCTTATCAGCGTACTCCAAGATTACCTTCACCACTTTCCTTTTCTCAATGTAGATGTCCTCAAATGCCTAGAGCAGTGCAGGAGTGACAAGAGAGAAACCACAGATTATAACCTCTCAAGCCTTATATAAAACCAATATATTCAGCTATTGTGCTGTAAGAATAGGAATGAGCTGTTTAGTGAAATTGTAAAAAAAAAAAAAAAAAAAAAGTTAAGTAAAGATTACATAATAGAAAGATCTAGAAAGAGATTGCACGGTTTAAGCCTTTTTTTTTATACACTTGCTTTTGATGACACTTGGTATTAAATTAGCACTGTAAATGTGGCACTATGAGCTGACTCTTAAAGAGGTCAGAGGTGAAGGTTGAGAGGTCAGGTAAGACTGGGGTAAGAGGTAATTGGTCTCACCAGAGCACAGCTGCTCAGCAGGATCATGAAGATGATAAAAGAGGTCAGAGGTGAAGGTTGAGAGGTCAGGTAAGACTGGGGTAAGAGGTGATTGGTCTCACCAGAGCACAGCTGCTCAGCAGGATCATGAAGATAATAAAAGAGGTCAGAGGTGAAGGTTGAGAGGTCAGGTAAGACTAAGGGGTAAAAGGTGGTTGGTCTCACCAGAGCACCACTGCTCAGCAGGATCATGAAGATAATAAAAGTCTCGAACCAGCTGTGTTCAACAATCTGGTAACAGGTCTTCCTCAGTCTCCACCAGGCCTGACCCAGGCCCCGTGTCGTGTTGATCTCACAGCACTTACAGTGGCGAACACAGACTGAGACACAGAGACAAACAGAAGATGGCGCTGTAGAGATGGATAACTGTCGTCTTACAGGATCCTGACCAATTCTGTTATTTTGTGTTGGTTTTATGTTGTTGTTTATTTTACGCTGATCTTTTTTTGTACATAGTATTTCTGCCATCAATTTCCTATGACTGAAAACTGCTTTTGGACATCAGAACAGCGATCACTAACCTCGATTTGGATGAAGATTTTTACTTCAACGAGTCGGCAGCTGTGGATGTACTGCACATCCCGTAACCAGGCCCTAATCCCCAGGACTCGAGAGGAAGAGACGGCGTAACAGTGGCAAACGAGTGGGTTCCCTGATGAAACTACGTCGACGAGGAAATAAACCGTCTCTACATTCCATTCTATTGCCGAACGTACAATCGCTAAAGAACAAACTGTACAAGCTCTGTTTGAGACTATCCCATCAACGGGACCTAAAGAAGTGCAATATCCTATGTTTCTCGGCATCAAGGCTGAACAAGAACATGGACAAAATACTCTAGCTGTTTTCTCTATGAATCATCAAGACCGAACGGAAGCTTCGGGTAACATTAAGGGGGAGGTGTGTGTCGCTTTGTTAACAACAGCTGGTGTGCGATCTCTAATGTTAAGGTAGAGTACCTCATGATAAGCTGTAGACCACGATCTCTAATATTAAGGTGGTCTCAAGGTTTTGCTCGCCTGAGGTAGAGTACCTCATGATAAACTGTAGACCACAATCCCTAATATTAAGGTGGTCTCGAGGTTTTGCTCGCCTGAGGTAGAGTACTTCATGATAATCTGTAGACCACGGTCTCTAATATTAAGGTGGTCTCGAGGTATTACTCACCTGAGGTAGAGTACCTCATGATAAGCTGTAGACCACCATCTCTAATATTAAGGTGGTCTCGAGGTATTACTCACCTGAGGTAGAGTACCTCATGATAAGCTGTAGGCCACGGTCTCTAATATTAAGGTGGTCTCAAGGTATTACTCACCTGAGGTAGAGTACCTCATGATAAGCTGTAGACCACGATCTCTAATATTAAGGTGGTCTCGAGGTATTACTCACCAGAGGTAGAGTACCCTATGATAAGCTGTAGACCACACTATTTACCAAGAGAGTTTTCATCTATATTTTTCATAGCTTTCTATTTACTACCACAAACAGAGGCACAAAGACCGCACTCAATGAGCTGTATAAAGCCATAAGCAAACAAGAGAATGCTCATCCAGAAGCAGTGCTCCTAGTGGCCGATGATTTTAATGAAGGGAAATTGAAATCTGTCTTAATTAATTTTTACCAGCATGACCTTACTCCACACACAGAAACGCATGCAAAGCTCTCCCTCGCCTTCCATTTGTCAACTCTGACCTTAACTAAATCCTCCTGATTCCTGCTTACAAGAAAAAAACTCAATCAGGAAGTACCAGTGATGCACTCAACACAGAAGTGGTCAGATGTAGCAGATGCTACGTTACAGGACTGTTTAGCTAGCACAGACTGGAAGTGCATCGATGACATCGTTCCCACATGGAACGTATATACATGTCCCAACCAGAAGCCATAGATAACAGGAAACATCCGCACAGAAATAAAGGCTAGAGCTACCACTTTCAAGGAGCGGGACACTAATGCGGACACTTATATGAAAGCCCGCTACAACCTCCAACGAGCCATCAAACAATCAAAACATCAATACGGGACTAAAATCAAATCCTACTCCGCCAACTCTGACGCTCATCAGATGTGGTAAGGCTTGCAAACTATCACGGATTACAACGGGAAACCCAGCCACGAGCTGTGCAGTGATGATAGCCTACCAGACAAGCTACATTCTTTCTATGCTCGCTTCGAGGCAAGCAACACTGAACCGTGCATGAGAGCACCAGCTATTCTGGATGACTGTGTGATCTCGCTCTCCCTAGTCAATGTGAGTAAGACCTATAAACAGGTTAACATTCACAAGGCCGCGGGGCCAGATGGATTACCAGGATGCGTACTCAGAGCATGCTCTGACCAGCTGGCAAGTGTCTTCACTGATATTTTCAACCTCTTCCTGACCGAGTCTGTAATATCTACATGTTTGAAGCAGACCACCATAGTCCCTTCACCCAAGAATGCCAAGGTAACTTGTCTAAATGACTATCGCCCCGTAGCATTCACATCTGTAGCCATGAAATATTTTGAAAGGCTGGTCATGGCTCACAAACAGATCCACAGATGACACAATCTCAATCGCACTCCACACTGCCCTTTCCCACCTGGACAAGAGGAACACCTACGTGGGAATGCTGTTCATTGACTAAGGACCCTGGTACTGAACACCTCCTGAACACCTCCAACTGGATCCGGCACTTCCTGATGAGTTGCCCTCAAGTGGTGGGGGCCCATCAGCTGAATCTCAACGATGCTTAGTCCCCTCCTGTACTCCCTGTTCCCCTACGACTGCGTGGCAGCGCACGACTTTAGGCTTGCCATAACAAATGGGTTGACATTTCAGCTTTTCATTTTTTATCCATTTGTAGAAATTTAGAAAAACTATTATACCACTTTGACAATATGGGGTATGTGTGTATGTGTAGGCCAAATATTTATACATTTTAAATTCAGGCTGTAAAAATTTAAGGGGTGTGAATCCTTTCTGAAGGCACTGTATGAACAGTGCATATCTACCCGCTGCAAATCAATACTGGTACCTGTGTATATAGCCAAGTTTTTGCTACTCATAGTTAAGTAATTTAGCAGATGCTCTTATCCAAATTGACTTACTAGCACAATTAGGGTTAAGTGTGTTGCTCAAGGGCACATCAACAGATTTGTCAACTCAGGGATTCGAACCAACAACCTTTCGGTTACTGGCATAACGCTTTTAACCGCTAGGCTACCCTGCCGCCCCTTATTGTTTTTTCTATGATTTCTCTTTTATTCTCTCTGTTGGGAATGGCTTCCCCATCCAGGAAGCAATTCACTGTTAGTCTACAGTCGTGGCCAAAAGTTTTGAGAATGACACAAATATACATTTTCACAAAGTTTGCTGCTTCAGTGTCTCTAGATATTTTTGTCAGGTGTTCTGAATTCTGAAGTATAATTACAAGCATTTCATAAGTGTCAAAGGCTTTTATTGACAATCACATGAAGTTGATGCAAAGAGTCAATATTTGCAGTGTTGACCCTTCTTTATCAAGACCTCTGCAATCCGCCCTGGCATGCTGTCAATTAACTTCTGGGCTACATCCTGAATGATGGCAGCCCATTCTTGCATATTTAATGCTTGGAGTTTGACATAATTTGTGGGGTTTTGTTTGTCCACCCGCCTCTTGAGGATTGACCACAAGTTCTCAATGGGATTAAGGTCTGGGGAGTTTTCTGGCCATGGACCCAAAATATCGATGTTGTGTTCCCCGAGCCTTATGGCAAACTTTTGCCTTATGGCAAGGTGCTCCATTATGCTGGAAAAGGCATTGTTTGTCAACAAACTGTTCCTGGATGGTTGGGAGAAGTTGCTCTCGAAGGATGTGTTGGTACCATTCTTTATTCATGGCTGTGTTCTTAAGCAAAATTGTGAGTGAGCCCACTCCCTTGGCTGAGAAGGAACTCCACACATGAATGGTCTCAAGATGCTTTACTGTTGGCATGACACAGGACTGATGGTAGGGCTCACCTTGTCTTCTCCGGACAAGATTTTTTCCGGATGCCCTAAACAATCGGAGAGGGGATTCCTCTGAAAAAATGACTTTACCCCAGTCCTCAGCAGTCCAATCCCTGTACCTTTTGAAGAATATCATTCTGTCCCTGATGTTTTTCCTGGAGAGAAGTGGCTTCTTTGCTGCCCTTTTGACACCAGGCCATCCTCCAAAAGTCTTCGTCTCACTGTGCATGCAGATGCACTCACACCTGCCTGCTGCCATTCCTGAGCAAGCTCTGTACTGGTGGTGCCTCGATCCCGCAGCTGAATCAACTTTAGGAGATGGTCCTGGCGCTTGCTGGACTTTCTTGGGCGCCCCGAAGCCTTCTTCACAACAATTGAACCGCTCTCCTTGAAGTTCTTGATGATCCGATAAATGGGTGATTTAGGTACAATCTTACTGCCAGCAATATCTTTGCCTGTGAAGCCCTTTTTGTGCAAAGCAATGATGACGGCACGTGTTTCCTTGCAGGTCACTATGGTTGATAGAGGAAGAACAATGATTCCAAGCACCACCCTCCATTTGAAGCTTCCAGTCTGTTATTCGAACTCAATCAGCATGACAGAGTGATCTCCAGCCTTGTCCTCATCAACACGCACACCTGTGTTTTTGGGGGATTCAGTACATTCGCATGGCAAAGAGGGACTTTGCAGTTAATTGCAATTCATCTGATCACTCTTCATAACATTCTGGAGTATTTGCAAATTGCCATCATACAAACTGTGGCAGCAGACTTTGTGAAAATTAATATTTGTGTAATTTTCAAAACTTTTGGCCACAACTGTACACCTGTTGTTTACCAAGCATGTGTCAAATACAAATAGATTTGATACTTTAATAGATTAAATGTCTTTAAAAATATATTTTTGCTTGGGTGCTGCAACACAGACTGAGGCAGAGAGAAACAGATATACTTTAATAAATCACTTAACTCAGACAGACAGACAGACAGACAGACAGACAGACAGACAGACAGACAGACAGCTAATCATGAGGATCTTGCATACAGTAGCTACGTACATTCAGGGAAACATTCATCTGGCTCCATAACATCGTCAGCCGTCTCAGAGAAGTCATCCTCTTCCTCCCCTGGCTTCCGCAAGTCCACCGTGCTGCCTTCTGATAGGCTCACTTTTTCCTGCAACACAGGAACAAGGAAGTCACACCAGGAAGTCACGTCACACCATATTCATTCCTGTTTGTCCATCCCCATAGAAAGTGCTGACACACTCATCAGACTCGAGATACTTCTCGGCACACTAAGAAACGTAAACACACCCAGTCTCTCAACTGCATTAGTGAGTACTGTTTATAAAACAGCCCAGTCACATAGGCCTGTTTGAACGATGTATTAATAGCATTAATCTGTGACATAAAGTGCACACATCAATCATTGAGTCGACGCGTACGTTTCAACCGTTAAATGGTCAGAGTTGACTTCCTGAACAACGTAATTCCATCCAGACCTCCGATCTGTCATCCAGACCTCCGATCTGTCATCCAGACCTAGGTTCAAGTATCATTCCAAATACTTTATCTGGGCTTGATTGAGTTTGATTGGCTTAATAGACAAACATAATAGTCCCAAAATGTCAAACCCCGCCCATCTGGCACTCCAGACAGGGGTAAAAAAAAAAGCTGGAAGTGTCACGCCCTGGTCGAAGTATTTTGTGTTTATCTTCATGTATTGGGTCAGGCCAGGGTGTGGCATGGGGTTTTTGTATTGTGGTGTGTTTTGTCTTGGGGTGTTGGTGTGTATGTATTGGGATTGTAGCTAGTGGGGTTATCTAGCAAAGTCTATGGCTGTCTGGAGTGGTTCTCAATCAGAGGCAGGTGTTTATCGTTGTCTCTGATTGGGAACCATATTTAGGCAGCCATATTCTTTGAGTTTGTCGTGGGTGATTGTCCTTAGTGTCCTGATGTTCCTGTCTATGTGGTTTCACCAGATAGGGCTGTTTAGGTTTTCGTTACGTCCTTTATTTTGTAGTGTTTGTATTGATTCGTGTTTTACGTTTGTTTATTAAAACATGGATCGAAATCTACACGCTGCATTTTGGTCCGACTCTCCTTCACATACAGAAAACTGTTACAGGAAGTATTTGAAAGTTAGGGTTCAGAGTTCAGGCTGTGCTGTAATCTAATGCTACATTAAGGATTCAGAGTTCAGGCTGCGCTGTAATCTACTGCTACAGTAAGGGTTCAGAGTTCAGGCTGTGCTGTAATCTAATGCTACATTAAGGGTTCAGAGTTCAGGCTGTGCTGGGCTGTAATCTAATGCTACATTAAGGGTTCAGAGTTCAGGCTGTGCTGTAATCTAATGCTACATTAAGGGTTCAGAGTTCAGGCTGTGCTGTAATCTACTGCTACAGTAAGGGTTCAGAGTTCAGGCTGTGCTGTAATCTAATGCTACAGTAAGGGTTCAGAGTTCAGGCTGTGCTGTAATCTAATGCTACATTAAGGGTTCAGAGTTCAGGCTGTGCTGTAATCTACTGCTACAGTAAGGGTTCAGAGTTCAGGCTGTGCTGTAATCTAATGCCACTTTAAGGATTCAGAGTTCAGGCTGTGCTGGGCTGTAATCTAATGCTACATTAAGGGTTCAGAGTTCAGGCTGTGCTGTAATCTAATGCTACATTAAGGGTTCAGAGTTCAGGCTGTGCTGTAATCTACTGCTACAGTAAGGGTTCAGAGTTCAGGCTGTGCTGTAATCTAATGCTACAGTAAGGGTTCAGAGTTCAGGCTGTGCTGTAATCTAATGCTACAGTAAGGGTTCAGAGTTCACGCCGTGCTGTAATCTAATGCTACAGTAAGGGTTCAGAGTTCAGGCTGTGCTGTGCTGTAATCTAATGCTACAGTAAGGGTTCAGAGTTCAGGCTGTGCTGTAATCTAATGCTACAGTAAGGGTTCAGAGTTCAGGCTGTGCTGTAATCTAATGCTACAGTAAGGGTTCAGAGTTCAGGCTGTGCTGTGCTGTAATCTAATGCTACAGTAAGGGTTCAGAGTTCAGGCTGTGCTGTAATCTAATGCTACAGTAAGGGTTCAGAGTTCAGGCTGTGCTGTAATCTAATGCTACAGTAAGGGTTCAGCGTTCACGCCGTGCTGTAATCTAATGCTACAGTAAGGGTTCAGAGTTCAGGCTGTGCTGTGCTGTAATCTAATGCTACAGTAAGGGTTCAGAGTTCAGGCTGTGCTGTGCTGTAATCTAATGCTACAGTAAGGGTTCAGAGTTCAGGCTGTGCTGTAATCTAATGCTACATTAAGGGTTCAGAGTTCAGGCTGTGCTGTAATCTAATGCTACAGTAAGGGTTCAGAGTTCACGCCGTGCTGTAATCTAATGCTACAGTAAGGGTTCAGAGTTCAGGCTGTGCTGTAATCTAATGCTACAGTAAGGGTTCAGAGTTCAGGCTGTGCTGTGCTGTAATCTAATGCTACAGTAAGGGTTCAGAGTTCAGGCCGTGCTGTAATCTAATGCTACAGTAAGGGTTCAGAGTTCAGGCCGTGCTGTAATCTAATGCTACAGTAAGGGTTCAGAGTTCAGGCCGTGCTGTAATCTAATGCTACAGTAAGGGTTCAGAGTTCAGGCTGTGCTGTGCTGTAATCTAATGCTACAGTTACAGTTCAGAGTTCAGGCTGTGCTGTAATCTAATGCTACAGTAAGGGTTCAGAGTTCAGGCTGTGCTGTGCTGTAATCTACTGCTACAGTAAGGGTTCAGAGTTCAGGCTGTGCTGTAATCTAATGCTACAGTAAGGGTTCAGAGTTCAGGCTGTGCTGTAATCTAATGCTACAGTAAGGGTTCAGAGTTCACGCCGTGCTGTAATCTAATGCTACAGTAAGGGTTCAGAGTTCAGGCTGTGCTGTAATCTAATGCTACAGTAAGGGTTCAGAGTTCAGGCTGTGCTGTAATCTAATGCTACAGTAAGGGTTCAGAGTTCAGGCTGTGCTGTGCTGTAATCTAATGCTACAGTAAGGGTTCAGAGTTCAGGCTGTGCTGTAATCTAATGCTACAGTAAGGGTTCAGAGTTCAGGCTGTGCTGTAATCTAATGCTACAGTAAGGGTTCAGAGTTCAGGCTGTGCTGTGCTGTAATCTAATGCTACAGTAAGGGTTCAGAGTTCAGGCCGTGCTGTAATCTAATGCTACAGTAAGGGTTCAGAGTTCAGGCCGTGCTGTAATCTAATGCTACAGTAAGGGTTCAGAGTTCAGGCCGTGCTGTAATCTAATGCTACAGTAAGGGTTCAGAGTTCAGGCTGTGCTGTGCTGTAATCTAATGCTACAGTAAGGGTTCAGAGTTCAGGCTGTGCTGTAATCTAATGCTACAGTAAGGGTTCAGAGTTCAGGCCGTGCTGTAATCTAATGCTACAGTAAGGGTTCAGAGTTCAGGCCGTGCTGTAATCTAATGCTACAGTAAGGGTTCAGAGTTCAGGCTGTGCTGTAATCTAATGCTACAGTAAGGGTTCAGAGTTCAGGCCGTGCTGTAATCTAATGCTACAGTAAGGGTTCAGAGTTCAGGCCGTGCTGTAATCTAATGCTACAGTAAGGGTTCAGAGTTCAGGCTGTGCTGTGCTGTAATCTAATGCTACAGTAAGGGTTCAGAGTTCAGGCCGTGCTGTAATCTAATGCTACAGTAAGGGTTCAGAGTTCAGGCCGTGCTGTAATCTAATGCTACAGTAAGGGTTCAGAGTTCAGGCCGTGCTGTAATCTAATGCTACAGTAAGGGTTCAGAGTTCAGGCTGTGCTGTGCTGTAATCTAATGCTACAGTAAGGGTTCAGAGTTCAGGCTGTGCTGTAATCTAATGCTACAGTAAGGGTTCAGAGTTCAGGCCGTGCTGTAATCTAATGCTACAGTAAGGGTTCAGAGTTCAGGCCGTGCTGTAATCTAATGCTACAGTAAGGGTTCAGAGTTCAGGCCGTGCTGTAATCTAATGCTACAGTAAGGGTTCAGAGTTCAGGCTGTGCTGTAATCTAATGCTACAGTAAGGGTTCAGAGTTCAGGCCGTGCTGTAATCTAATGCTACAGTAAGGGTTCAGAGTTCAGGCCGTGCTGTAATCTAATGCTACAGTAAGGGTTCAGAGTTCAGGCTGTGCTGTGCTGTAATCTAATGCTACAGTAAGGGTTCAGAGTTCAGGCCGTGCTGTAATCTAATGCTACAGTAAGGTTTCGGGGATCAGGTTGTGACGTGACCTCTGCCTTCCCATCACCAGGAAGTCTTAGTCCAGGTTTGATGAGATTTCACTGTGTAGTGATGGAAACATATTTCACACGCGTTACTGGGATTATTGGGACAGAGGTGCTGCTGCAATCCAATAAAACGAAAGTGTAATCCAGCATTAAAGAATGTGTGTGTGTGTGTGTGTGTGTGTGTGTGAGAGAGAGAGAGAACTGGAGACACAGGATTATTGTCGGTATCATTCTTAGGGCTGAAAGAGGAACAGAGAGAATCTGCTCTGGCAGCATTTAGATAGAATCAGTGTTATACTATGGTCAATAGTAAAGGATCAGAGATGATCACTTCACCAACATCAGTACACACACACACACACACACACACACACACACACATAGTGTGAAAAAAAAAATATATATAAAAATAAAACCATTTGTGTCTAACTACAGACTTGCTGCTTAAAATCTTACTGCTGGTAATTTTTTGGTGTGTTTTAAAGTCCTTCACGTGTGAAGCACATCCTTTTTTTTTTACTACAGAGTGCACTGCTGATAAACTGCTGATATCAGATATCTGCTGATGTCAGATAAACTACTGATGTCAGATAAACTGCTGATGTCAGATAAACTGCTGATGTCAGATAAACTGCTGATGTCAGATAAACTGCCAATGTCAGATAAACTGCCAGATAAACTGCTGATGTCAGATACATGCTGATGTCAGATAACTGCCAGATAAACTGCTGATGTCAGATAACTGCTGATGTCAGATAACTGCCAGATAAACTGTTGATGTCAGATAAACTACTGATGTCAGATAAACTACTGATGTCAGATAAACTGCTGATGTCAGATAAACTACTGATGTCAGATAAACTGCTGATGTCAGATAAACTGCTGATGTCAGATAAACTGCTGATGTCAGATAAACTGCTGATGTCAGATAAACTGCCAATGTCAGATAAACTGCCAGATAAACTGCTGATGTCAGATACCTGCTGATGTCAGATAACTGCCAGATAAACTGCTGATGTCAGATAACTGCTGATGTCAGATAACTGCCAGATAAACTGCTGATGTCAGATAAACTACTGATGTCAGATAAACTGCTGATGTCAGATAAACTGCTGATGTCAGATAAACTGCTGATGTCAGATAAACTGCTGATGTCAGATAAACTGCTGATGTCAGATAAACTGCCAATGTCAGATAAACTGCCAGATAAACTGCTGATGTCAGATACCTGCTGATGTCAGATAACTGCCAGATAAACTGCTGATGTCAGATAACTGCTGATGTCAGATAACTGCCAGATAAACTGCTGATGTCAGATAACTGCCAGATAAACTGCTGATGTCAGATACCTGCTGATGTCAGATAACTGCCAGATAAACTGCTGATGTCAGATAACTGCTGATGTCAGATAAACTGCCTGATAAACTGCTGATGTCAGATAAACTACTGATGTCAGATAAACTGCCAGATAAACTGCTGATGTCAGATAAACTACTGATGTCAGATAAACTGCCAGATAAACTGCTGATGCCAGATGAACTGCTGATGTCAGATGAACTGCTGATGTCAGATAAACTGCCAGATAAACTGTCAGATAAACTGCTGATGCCAGATGAACTGCTGATGTCAGATAAACTACTGATGTCAGATAAACTGCCAGATAAACTGCTGATGTCAGATAAACTGCTGACGTCAGATAAACTGCTGATGTCAGATAAACTGCTGACGTCAGATAAACTGCTGATGTCAGATAAACTGCTGACGTCAGATAAACTGCTGATGTCAGATAAACTGCTGATGTCAGATAACTGCTGATGTCAGATAAACTGCCAGATAAACTGCTGATGTCAGATAAACTGCTGACGTCAAATAAACTGCTGATGTCAGATAACTGCTGATGTCAGATAACTGCTGACGTCAGATAACTGCTGATGTCAGATAAACTGCTGACGTCAGATAAACTGCTGATGTCAGATAAACTGCTGATGTCAGATAACTGCTGATGTCAGATAAACTGCTGACGTCAGATAAACTGCTGATGTCAGATAACTGCTGATGTCAGATAAACTGCCAGATAAACTGCTGATGTCAGATAAACTGCCAGATAAACTGCTGATGCCAGATAAACTGCCAGATAAACTGCTGATGTCAGATAAACTGCTGATGTCAGATAACTGCTGATGTCAGATAAACTGCTGATGTCAGAAAACTGCTGATGTCAGATAAACTGCCAGATAAACTGCTGATTTCAGATAAACTGCTGATGTCAGATAAACTGCTGATGTCAGATAACTGCTGATGTCAGATAACTGCTTATGTCAGATAAACTGCTGACGTCAGATAAACTGCTGATGTCAGATAAACTGCTGATGTCAGATACCTGCTGATGTCAGATAAACTGCTGATGTCAGATAAACTGCTGACGTCAGATAAACTGCTGATGTCAGATAACTGCTGATGTCAGATAAACTGCTGATGTCAGATAAACTGCTGATGTCAGATACCTGCTGATGTCAGATAAACTGGGAGATAAACTGCTGATTTCAGATAAACTGCTGATGTCAGATAAACTGCTGATGTCAGACAACTGCTGATGTCAGATAACTGCTGATGTCAGATAAACTGCTGATGTCAGATAAACTGCCAGATAAACTGCTGATGCCAGATAAACTGCCAGATAAACTGCTGATGTCAGATAAACTGCTGATGTCAGATAAACTGCTGATGCCAGGTGAACTGCTGATGTCAGATAACTGCTGATGTCAGATAAACTGCTGATGTCAAATAACTGCTGATGTCAGATAAACTGCCAGATAAACTGCTGATGTCAGATAAACTGCCAGATAAACTGCTGATGTCAGATAAACTACTGATACCAGATAAACTGCTAGATGCCAGATAAACTGCTAGATGCCAGATAGGCTGCTTAGATGCCAGATAGGCTGCTAGATGCCAGATAGGCTGCTAGATGCCAGATAGGCTGCTAGATGCCAGATAGGCAGCTAGATGCCAGATAGGCTGCTAGATGCCAGATAAAGTGCTAGATGCTAGATGGCTTTTTTTTCTTCTAATTTCCATTTTGCCAAGAAGCCTCTAATTCTGGAGTGGAGAGGGCAGGGAGCAGGGCACGCCAGGGAAAGAGGGCACGAGGAGAAGGCCAGACTGCTACCCGGCCGCCACGGCAACCACCCCTGCCCACCCCGCTCTGGCGTCCACCCTACCCCACCGCACCATGCCCAGCTCCCCCCGCCCCGCCCCACCCTGCCGTGCCAACCCGGCTCTGCTCTGTCCACTCTGACTATTTAATCTGCAGGGCCTGAGCAGCACTACCACTACAGTTCTATGGCTCTACAATTTAACATCTGCCCCACTGCAGACTGATGCTGCCTGCCAACCCTGCATCAGGGATTTAAAGAAAGAGAGGGATGAGGGAGAGACAGAGGGAGAGAAAGAGAGCGAGAGAGCAAAAGATAAAGAGAGAGAGGGGGAAGGGGAGAGAGATATAGAGAGCGAAAGAGATAAAGAGAGAGAGAGACAGACAGACAGAGAGACAGACACGATTGACTCAATGAGGGGCTTAAGGCTTAATGCCGAGGGAAATACACACTGTAGTAGGTGACATTGTGTTAATTACCTAATATAATTAAATCTAAGAGAAGCAAAAAGCCACTTTCAGTAATTTAACGTGAGACCGTTTTCTTTGCAGCCCAGCGCTGTGCTTTCTGAGAAGATGTTTTCAGGCTTAATCACATCTGAAGGCCCTGGCAGTCTGTCTGTCTGTCTGTCTGTCTGTCTGTGAACGCCAACTAGTATCAACTCGCAACACAACCCACAGAGACCAGATACAGACGGGGTTTTTTCAAAGCAGCATTCCACTAGTTTCTACATTATTTACTTGCCGATAATGTCTATCACCATGATAGAGTCTGCCAGTGTAGAGAGTGAAAATACTCTAGTTCCATCAGATTTTTATCACCATTCAACTTGTGTCTCATCATTCAGCTACAGTCCATTTCTAGCACACACACACATGCTTTTCTTTCTCACTATTCACCCTCTGGTCTTTGGACCTCAGTGGGCTAAAGAATTTGGCTTAGCACCTAAAACCCTCACAATTTATTTTTACAAATGCACAATTGAGAGCGATCCTGTCGGGCTGTATCACCGCCTGGTACGGCAACTGCACCGCCCACAACCGCAAAGCTCTCCGGAAGGTGGTGTGGTCTGCACAACGAATCACCGGGGGCAAACTTCCCACCCTCCTGGACACCTACACCACCCGATGCCATAGGAAGGCCAAAAGAATCATCAAGGACATCAACCACCCGAGCCACTGCCTGTTCGCCCTGCTATCATCCATCCAAAAGGCAAGGTCAGTACAGGTGCATCAAAGCCGGGACCGAGAGACTGAAAACAGCTTTTATCTCAAGGCCATCAGACTGCTAAACAGCCATCACTAGCACATCAGAGGCTGCTGCCTACAGACATAGATTAGGAATCACAGGCCACTTTAATAATGTTTCCGTATCTTGCACTACTTATCTCATATGTATAAACTGCACTCTACACTATTCAACAGTATCTTAGTCACTTTAGTTGTGTGTAAATATTGTATCACCCATCTCATATGTATAAACTGTACTCTATACTATTCAACAGTATCTTAGTCACTTTAGCTGTGTGTAAATATTGTATCACCCATCTCATATGTATAAACTGTACTCTATACTATGCCACAGTATCTTAGTCCAATGCTGCTCTGACATATATATATATGTATATATTCTTAATCCATTCCTTACTTAGACTTACGTGTATTTTGTGTATATGTTGTGAAACGGTTAGATATTACTTGTTATATATTACTACACTGTCGGAGCTAGAAACACAAGCATTTCGCTACACTCGGAATAACATCTCCTAGACACATGTACGTGACCAATAAAATTTGATTTGATTTGACAAGAAAAACCCAAACCTGAAAAGAAAGATTTCCTACGGTACTTTGAGATGGTGTGTGTAGGCTTGGGCTTTAACCGTTTATACCATATACCGGGATATTTACCAATATCAAGGGTATGATTTTCAATACTGTTTTTAAAAAACACAGGGGAGCATTATAAGTTAAATATAACTATAATAAATATAAAATGTGTCAAATGAATTATATCCAGCTCAGGACTCCAGCATTTGGTTTGCTAACTTGCTAGCTAAGTGGCTAGATGTCAAGATCAAGCTTCCTGGTTACAGCAGAGACATTCAATCCTGAGTGCCGGTTTCTTTAGCTAACATTGACTGGCCTTTCTGCTATCTTTAAAATATGAACATTCCATCATTAACGAGTCTCAAGAAGAACAGAGGGGTTGATCCTGATTCGATAACCCTCACAGCTATCGTCCAATGAATATCCAAATATTGGAACTCTTATCGCTTTTTCTTCTCCACAGAACACAATGGTCTCTGGGGCTCCCGGGTGCAAGAGGTGTCACTGCAGTCCCTGGTTTAAATCCAGACTGCACCACATCCGGCCGTGATTTGGAGTCCCATAGGGCGGTGCATAATTGGCCCAGCGTTGTCCGGGGTAGGCCGTCATTGTAAATAAGAATTTGTTCTTAACTGACTTGCCTAGTTAAATCAAATAAATAAATCCGGTTGCCAAGCAACTTTTTTTTTGTCCAGATGAAACCAGTCTGTCAAAAGTTGCTAGCTCATGTCTAAAGTCTCAACCTAAATACACACTGCAATTACCTAACCACAAAACGTCTTTGCTCTGATTTGAAACCTGACGATATAACACCTTGCCTTAGCTAACGGCTAAGATGTTTGTTTTTGACTTTATCATTCTAATTCTATTAACAAGGCTCCACATGCATTCCTGCTATTTCCAACCACCAAATGAGCAACTCCTCTGTAAATCCAGCTGCATATTGAACGTTGAGATTGCCTGAAAGGCCAGTATCTTTGGCAATGACGTAGTGGCAAGAAGCGGAATGTCAGCTAAACAGACTGGAACCCAGACTAGAGATAGTCAATACCCTCCTGGATCAAGATCCCTTTTGCCTAAAATGGTTTGGTACAGAAAACATTGGTACAGAAACGGTATGAACAATTGAATACAGCCCAACCATATTGGTGTATAGCGTTGCGTAGCGATTATGTAACTAAATCTGTGTCCTGTCTCCAGGGATCACCTTGTATGCCTGGCTCACAGATTTACCAGATTATATATCCGGAATGCCACCATTCTCTGCTCCGCATCCATCTATTCTACAGTACTACCCACTTCCTGCAATCTACCATATGACCCGCCCTCTGCAGCTCATTGATCCCTGTCCTCACTCTCACTTTTGAGTGACATGAGCAGCTGCCAATCTGGTACAGTACACCATGGCACTGATGTGTAAGTTTATCTGAGATTACTAGGGAGACTCGGGGCTGGCGAGGTTTAGGACTGGGGAGGCTCGGGACTGGGGAGACTCGGGGCTGGCGAGGTTTAGGACTGGGGAGGCTCGGGACTGGGGAGGCTCGGGACTGGGGAGACTCGGGACTGGGGAGACTCGGGACTGGGGAGACTCGGGACTGGGGAGGCTCGGGACTGGGGAGGCTCGGGACTGGGGAGGCTCGGGACTGGGGAGACTCGGGACTGGGGACGCTCGGGATTGTGTCTTTCACCATAAAAGTCCTATGACCAAGTTCAAGTTAGTATATTTATACACACAGTGGGGTCAGATATGACTGACAGCCTTGATGAAGATGAGCAATAATACAATTGTTCAGAGAAAGAAATGTTGTTTAACAAGTAATAGTTTTTTTTTCAGAAAAAAAACAAGGCAGGGGTCAAAATGATTGACAGCTCTAAAGAAGTATGCAATATACCTAGCATGCTAATCTAATCTAGCTAATCTAGCTTGGGACTGGATGCATTTTGCAGTTAGTTTTGGTTGCTAACATCTCACCATTACCAATAACAGGGGAGGTTAGAGTAAACTGTAAAATGCATCCAGTCCCAAGCTAGATGTAGAGATTAGCATGTCTCGTATGCTCTTATGATCTTTGACCCTCTGTAAATTTCTCAGGCATCATTATTCACAATTCATCCAGGATGATCTGTATTCCTGGTAGCATCCACATGAATGTATAAGTGTTTAGAAACGTATTTTATTTCTTATTGACAATAAAAGTGATTCCAAAATGACACAATACATTATTTATCATTCATTTCTGTTGGGCATAAAATAATCTGAAACACAACCAAAGTAAACAGCAAATGCATCCAACAAGTTTGTAGAGTCACAAGCTAAACGTTTGACTCCTTTATTCATAAGAATCTTTAGGGGTGTCAATTGTTTAAAGATATATATTTCTCCAAGCAATTGTATTAGCATAAAATAATATAATTTCCTCTATAGCACAGTATTTTAATTATTTATTTTACACTGTCATTATTGCTCATCTTTATCACGGGTGTCAATACTTTCGGACCCCACTGTATATTTAGTAAGAAAAAATGTCACATTTTGTGCTTTTGAATACAAAAAAACCTTTACTTTAGAATTTAATTTTAATTTTAATTTTAGAATAAAAACCCCTTTATTTTAGAATAAAAACCCCTTTATTTTAGAATAAAAACCCTTTATTTTAGAATAAAAACCCTTTATTTTAGAATAAAAAACCCTTTATTTTAGAATAAAAACCCCTTTATTTTAGAATAAAAACCCCTTTATTTTAGAATAAAAACCCCTTTATTTTAGAATAAAAACCCTTTATTTTAGAATAAAAAACCCTTTATTTTAGAATAAAAACCCTTTATTTTAGAATAAAAAACCCTTTATTTTAGAATAAAAACCCCTTTACTTTAGAATAAAAACACGTGCCTCCTTATTAGTGTGATGTATAATTTGTGCAAAAAGGTTTACCGCTTTGTTGTCCTCGTCCTCTGACGACTCCGTCTCCTCCTCCACCTCTCCTTCCTCAGGGAACTCCACGTCCGACTCCCCTGGAGCGATGGGCACACTGATGGTCAGGTTGGGGTTGGTCATGTAGCTGTCGTCGTCCGGGACCTTCTCTCCGTAGCGTCCGATCACCCCCACCACCCCGACCCCCACCCCACCGTTACTCTCCACGTGATTCGCTACGGGTGTCAGCCTCACAGAAATCTGAACGTCTTTAGTCATGAGACGTCTCTTCTTCAGGTTTCCGTTGAATAGATCGGTGACGTTCCTCATCAGCCAGGCGAACCCCGTGTGGATGCGGGCGACGGCGATCTGGATGTTGTTCATCTCTCCGTCCTCGTCGGGAGCCGACAGGTTGTCTGAGCTGAACGAGCTGAGCAGCAGGGCCAAGAACAGGTTCAGCACCTGGGATGGAAGAGGAAAATGAGACCAGTATAATGGAACCACACAAAATGGGACAGATCGGTGTATCTTGATCAGGTTCAAATTATACAGAAGCAGATCAGAGGTTGAGGCCTTCTTTAAGACCCTTTGACCCAAGACAATGGTTTTGTCATCAGAATCAAATCCTATAGACAGAGGATTAACCCACCGTTCAAACGCATACATGTTTAACACGTACTGTGGATCCAAGCAGCATCCCATCTGATCTCCAGTAATCTGCCTGCTCAGAGAGCACTCGAGCTACTTGTCATCTAGGCTCCAGATACCTCTGCATTGTGTGTGGGACATAACCAGTTGGTGTGGAATTATCTGCTCATTGAGAATTGGGGGGCATGAACATGATCTGAGCAGATTCTTGTTGATGGGTGCTCTTTGACCTCCTTGCACCTAAGCAATTTGTTGCTTGTGAACCCTAGAGGTCAGCCGGGATACACAGCCTTCATACGATTCATGTGTTTAGAGAGAGGGAGGGTTTCTGTCAGTCTGACCATGTACTGCCCAGAGGAGAGCTGGAGGAATCTGGTGGTCAAGCTCGTCATATATAGCGCCCTTTATAACTAACTAGCTTCATAACATCGTATACTGTTGTCCATAATGCAAAAAAATAAAAAATTAAAATGCAGCCGTTATTTTAACATCAAAATAATTTCTGGGTAACAATTTAGTACTTTACCATTAAAATGGACAAAAATGAACCAAAATAGCCTTTTAGCAACAACAAAACAACTAATTCTAACGCTACAATGTTGCTAGGACTGTCCGTGAGTGGTCTGAGTGGGGAAGGGAAAGCCAGCTAAAAACAATATTTTTTTTTGGGGGGGGGGGGGGGCAGAGAGGTTTGGAACCTCTCTTCGTTATCTGATCTATTCATTTACTGCCTGGTGACGTCACCTGGCAACCCGAGCACTCCACTCATGCAAAAATCTGCGAATTAAAAAGTCCTGTGTAGATTGTATGTTTAACCAGCAACTAATCAAATAGTTGAAAAATCACAGATTTGTTTCTGCAAGTGGATCTTCCAGCAAGATAATAACCACAAGCACACGTCAAAATCCACAAAGAAATAGTTAATTGACCACAAAATCAGTCTCTGGGTCTTGAAACCCGTTGAAAACCGGTGGTTTGAATTGAAGTGGGGAAGTCCATAAGAACAGACAAAAGATATCAAGGTCCTGGAAATATGGAGGAATGAACTGAGATCTTTCCCAATGTGTTCTCCAATCTCATGAAACATTTTAGAAAATGAGAGGTATCCCCCCTTTTTGAGAGGGAACAACATATTACTTCTTCAACTAAAGGGGCGGCAGGGCAGCCTAGTGGTTAGAGCGTTGGACTAGTAACCGGAAGGTTGCGAGTTCAAACCCCCGAGCTGACAAGGTACAAATCTGTCGTTCTGCCCCTGAACAGGCAGTTAACCCACTGTTCCCAGGCCGTCATTGAAAATAAGAATTTGTTCTTAACTGACTTGCCTGGTTAAATAAAGGTAAAATAAAAAAAAATAAAAAAAAATCTCCTTCTCTGAGCAATTGTATTAGTATGATATAATATAATTTCCTTTTTAATTGTTTTAATTTATTTTATACATCTTTATCAATAAATTTGGACACTGCATGTGGTTTGGAAATGACATGCGAAAGCAAGAGCCAAAACCCAGTGGATCTGTGTGAAAACCCAGTGGATCTGTGTGAAAACACAGTGGAATCTGTGTGAAAACCCAGTGAATCTGTGTGAAAACCCAGTGAATCTGTGTGAAAACCCAGTGAATCTGTGTGAAAACCCAGTGAATCTGTGTGAAAACGTGTGAAAACCCAGTGAATCTGTGTGAAAACGTGTGAAAACCCAGTGAATCTGTATGAAAACCCAGTGAATCTGTGTGAAAACCCAGTGAATCTGTGTGAAAACCCAGTGAATCTGTGTGAAAACCCAGTGAATCTGTGTGAAAACGTGTGAAAACCCAGTGAATCTGTGCCGGTCACTCGTTCTCCTTTGGATTTAGCCTGCCTGTGTCCTGGATTACACAAAATGGTTCCCCCCGACTTTACTGCAGTCCACTAACGGCAGAAAATGGTACTCAACTTGTTGTACTCGCTCGTAACATATTATTTTTTTAAAGTGACGTTTATTTATTTTTTTAAAATCTGAATTAAATGAAATAATGAAAAGATAATTAACAATATCTCAGGGGAAAAAACATGAGAAAATGTTGAATGAAAAAAAAATACTATCTTTCAAAATGACCCCAGTGATATGGGAAATAGTTGAGGTATGGGACTGGAGAAATGTAACCACTCTTCATTGACAGAGCTATGGATGCAGAGACTGATCATCAATGATGTTAAATGTATAGTTCTAACCATGTTATGAGGCTATACAATGTTTATTTACAAACATTGGAGTAAAACAAGTTTATTTGTTGAGTTCTGATGGGACACGACAGTTGAACTAAGCTCTTGAAGCATTTACAAGCTCTATTCTTCAAGAATAAATTGGTATATATCCTTAATTTATAAATCCACAAATGAATGTAGCAACATGCGGATTGTCCCTTTAAAGACTTAATTTAGCTCTGTCATGTACTCCATCCAGCAGCACATCAAGCTGAAGCTCTGTCATGTACTCCATCCAGCAGCACATCAAGCTGAAGCTCTATCATGTACTCCATCCAGCAGCACATCAAGCTGAAGCTCTATCATGTACTCCATCCAGCAGCACATCAAGCTGAAGCTCTATCATGTACTCCATCCAGCAGCACATCAAGCTGAAGCTCTATCATGTACTCCATCCAGCAGCACATCAAGCTGAAGCTCTATCATGTACTCCATCCAGCAGCACATCAAGCTGAAGCTCTATCATGTACTCCATCCAGCAGCACATCAAGCTGAAGCTCTGTCATGTACTCCATCCAGCAGCACATCAAGCTGAAGCTCTGTCATGTACTCCATCCAGCAGCACATCAAGCTGAAGCTCTGTCAGGTACTCCATCCAGCAGCACATCAAGCTGAAGCTCTATCATGTACTCTATCCAGCAGCACATCAAGCTGAAGCTCTATCATGTACTCCACCCAGCAGCACATCAAGCTGAAGCTCTATCATGTACTCCATCCAGCAGCACATCAAGCTGAAGCTCTATCATGTACTCCATCCAGCAGCACATCAAGCTGAAGCTCTATCATGTACTCTATCCAGCAGCACATCAAGCTGAAGCTCTATCATGTACTCCATCCAGCAGCACATCAAGCTGAAGCTCTATCATGTACTCCATCCAGCAGCACATCAAGCTGAAGCTCTATCATGTACTCCATCCAGCAGCACATCAAGCTGAAGCTCTATCATGTACTCCATCCAGCAGCACATCAAGCTGAAGCTCTATCATGTACTCCATCCAGCAGCACATCAAGCTGAAGCTCTATCATGTACTCCATCCAGCAGCACATCAAGCTGAAGCTCTATCATGTACTCCATCCAGCAGCACATCAAGCTGAAGCTCTGTCATGTACTCCATCCAGCAGCACATCAAGCTGAAGCTCTGTCAGGTACTCCATCCAGCAGCACATCAAGCTGAAGCTATGCTAAATGAACATGGATGAATGAATGAGAGAAATGCTGCTAGCCGTCTGGCCGGCTGGCCGAGCAACAACCACTGGTTGTCTGGAGTTCTGAGAAAAAAGGTTTTGATCTCTTCTCATTAAATGATAGTTTCCAGGACACAGATGGATAACAAAGCAACATCTGGGTGGCTCAACCAGTACTGCATTGCTGCGGCGCCAAGTGACAGCAGTTGTGTACAAACAGAGCCCGTTACTTGGATTAAATGTTTTGTCGTTTTTTACATAAACAGTTCCAATTCTGTGCCCTTGCATTAGGAAGGCTTTTTGTTTCATACTACAAAACTAAACTGTCAATACTTGCCGAGTCCGGATATAATACAGTACTGTAGCCAGCTACCACGCCGTGCTGTAACGTTCCAACGCCACCTCATCTGATCAACACATGTTCAACCCATTAAAAGACCTAATTTATTACCTCTGGATAAAACATTTAAGCCTTAAGTGGACGTTCTGCCGTTATAAATTCTACAAACGCCACTCCAGCGTGGATATACTTGTTGGCACTGGACACGCGGGTTGGATAATGTCATATATGTTGTATGTACTTTGTAGAGGATAACAGATGGTTAAATATGTTGTCCAGACTGAATCTGTTTTGAAGTTCGCTTATAGTAATCTGCATGTCAAGACGGTTACTATGACAACGTAGCCGCCATTTTCGGAGATATGATTGGGTTTTGGGATGGCCCACAGGGACACTGTACATGGAATCATTGTCGTAACATGGTGACCATAACAGACAATGCAAACCATTTTTAGTTATTTCCTAGATCAATCCTCTCACACGGTCTGAAAGCACAGCTTTCTCAGAGTACGTCTATACTGTAGACTGTGATTCACTTTCTCAGAGTATGTCTATACTATTGACTCCTAAATAATCCCTTGTGGAAACCCTCTCTCCCTCCTTCTCTCTCCTACCCAATAGAAACCCTTACAGAAACCCTCTGTCCCTCCTACCCAATAGAAACCCTTACAGAAACCCTCTGTCCCTCCTACCCAATAGAAACCCTTACAGAAACCCTCTGTCCCTCCTACCCAATAGAAACCCTTACAGAAACCCATGTCCCTCCTACCCAATAGAAACCCTTACAGAAACCCCCTGTCCCTCCTACCCAATAGAAACCCTTACAGAAACCCTCTGTCCCTCCTCCCCAATAGAAACCCTTACAGAAACCCTCTGTCCCTCCTTCTCTCTCCTACCCAATAGAAACCCTTACAGAAACCCTCTGTCCCTCCTACCCAATAGAAACCCTTACAGAAACCCTCTGTCCCTCCTTCTCTCTCCTCCCCAATAGAAATCCACATCGATCTCATCATTTGGACCAAACGACAAATCAGACCAGATCTTGCTATTGGTTGTTTCCATAAAACTCTGTAGCTCTCGTCTCTCTAGTGCATTGTAATACTCCTGTTCTATCAATGCCCTTTTCAGATCCCATTTCTCAATCAGAAGGTTGTGCAACAGCACAACTAATTGTATCCATAATACAACATCCATCACATCATTTATGCCAAACAACCATCTTGCTGATATTTCTGTTTAAAAAAAACAAAACTCTAAACTCATTCCAGTGCATAACGATCCTGTTCTATTAGCTTGTGTGTGTCTTTTGTCCGACCTTCTCTCTTTGTGTTAGAACTGATCTCTACATTTCAGGTTTCTCAATGGATCTACTCACCACCAGGTTTCCTATGACCATGACCAGCATGAAGACTAGGATGCAGAGAGGCTGCCCTGCCACCTCCATGCAATCCCACATGGTCTCGATCCACTCGCCGCACAGCACCCGGAACACGATGAGGAACGAGTGGAAGAAGTCCTTCATGTGCCAGCGGGGTAACATACAATCCTTAGAGATCTTACAAACGCAGTCCTGGTAGTTCTTGCCGAACAGTTGCATGCCCACCACCGCGAAGATGAAGACGATAATGGCCAGCACCAGGGTCAGGTTTCCCAGAGCGCCCACGGAGTTACCGATGATCTTGATCAGTGTGTTCAGGGTGGGCCATGACTTCGCTAGCTTGAACACTCGCAACTGACCGACACACAAAAAAGAGACAAATCAATTAGCAAAATTAAATGATCAAATTATGTTATGTTAATTATGTTACATTACATAATGCTTAAAAATTACAAAATTATACATTATGTGAATAAAGGACTACAATGTAGTAAATGATACTAAAGGACTACAATGTAGTAGTGCAGTAAAGGAATGGCACATGCCGTTATCATTGGATTGCTGTGTGAGTATGGCTTGTACCCAAGTAAACAGTGTCTCAGCATCTAGATCAGAGTCCTTGTGTTTGACACGTCTCAGCATCTAGATCAGAGTCCTGTGTTTGACACGTCTCAGCATCTAGATCAGAGTCCTGTGTTTGACACGTCTCAGCATCTAGATCAGAGTCCTGTGTTTGACACGTCTCAGCATCTAGATCAGAGTCCTGTGTTTGACACGTCTCAACATCTAGATCAGAGTCCTGTGTTTGACACGTCTCAGCATCTAGATCAGAGTCCTGTGTTTGACACGTCTCAGCATCTAGATCAGAGTCCTGTGTTTGACACGTCTCAACATCTAGATCAGAGTCCTTGTGTTTGACACATCTCAGCATCTAGATCAGAGTCCTTTGTGTTTGACACGTCTCAGCATCTAGATCAGAGTCCTGTGTTTGACACGTCTCAGCATCTAGATCAGAGTCCTGTGTTTGACACGTCTCAGCATCTAGATCAGAGTCCTGTGTTTGACACGTCTCAGCATCTAGATCAGAGTCCTGTGTTTGACACGTCTCAACATCTAGATCAGAGTCCTTGTGTTTGACACGTCTCAACATCTAGATCAGAGTCCTGTGTTAGACACGTCTCAACATCTAGATCAGAGTCCTTGTGTTTGACACGTCTCAACATCTAGATCAGAGTCCTGTGTTAGACACGTCTCAACATCTAGATCAGAGTCCTTTGTGTTTGACACGTCTCAGCATCTAGATCAGAGTCCTTTGTGTTTGACACGTCTCAGCATCTAGATCAGAGTCCTGTGTTAGACACGTCTCAACATCTAGATCAGAGTCCTGTGTTTGACACGTCTCAACATCTAGATCAGAGTCCTTGTGTTTGACAAGTCTCAACATCTAGATCAGAGTCCTGTGTTTGACACGTCTCAGCATCTAGATCAGAGTCCTGTGTTTGACAAGTCTCAACATCTAGATCAGAGTCCTGTGTTAGACACGTCTCAACATCTAGATCAGAGTCCTGTGTTAGACACGTCTCAGCATCTAGATCAGAGTCCTTTGTGTTTGACAAGTCTCAACATCTAGATCAGAGTCCTGTGTTTGACAAGTCTCAACATCTAGATCAGAGTCCTGTGTTTGACACGTCTCAACATCTAGATCAGAGTCCTGTGTTTGACACATCTCAGCATCTAGATCAGAGTCCTTTGTGTTTGACAAGTCTCAACATCTAGATCAGAGTCCTGTGTTTGACAAGTCTCAACATCTAGATCAGAGTCCTGTGTTTGACAAGTCTCAACATCTAGATCAGAGTCCTGTGTTTGACACGTCTCAACATCTAGATCAGAGTCCTGTGTTTGACACATCTCAGCATCTAGATCAGAGTCCTTTGTGTTTGACAAGTCTCAACATCTAGATCAGAGTCCTGTGTTTGACACATCTCAGCATCTAGATCAGAGTCCTGTGTTTGACAAGTCTCTGATCCATTTTCATATTGCCTGTAATTGAAGTGATTCCACTAAAATGTGTCCCCCCACTCTCTAAATCTCATTGATACTGTGACTCAATCATTGTAATGCTCAACAGATTACGCCACTGTGTGTGTGTGTGTGTGTGTGTGTGTGTGTGTGTGGGGGGGGGGGGGGGTGCAGGCACATGGGGCATACTAAGCTCGAAGTTTCTCACCCTCAAACATATCATCAAAAGGGAATAATTATTTCGATGTAGCATTTTTTTTGTTGATTGGGTTAAATAATTTATACAGTTATTTAAACCAATCATAACCAATCAAACAAATCAAATATGTAATAAAATAAATACATAAATAAAATGTTATCAAATGAAGTGAAATGTCTTTGTGACAGTGACATTACCAGTCTGAAGGAGCGCAGGACAGACAGTCCCTCTACGTTGGACAGGCCCAGCTCCATGAGGCTGAGACAGACGATGATGCCGTCAAACATGTTCCAGCCCTGCTGGAAGTAAAAGTATGGATCCATGGCTATCAGCTTGAACACCATCTCTGCTGTGAAGATCACCGTGAACACCTGGGAGAGCACACAGATAATACACAACCAATGGAGTTGATCTTGATTGAATAGACTAGTGTCGATCTGGATTCAATAGACTAGTGTTGATCTGGATTCAATAGACTAGTGTTGATCTGGATTCAATAGACTAGTGTCGATCTGGATTCAATAGACTAGTGTTGATCTGGATTCAATAGACTAGTGTTGATCTGGATTCAATAGACTAGTGTTGATCTGGATTCAATAGACTAGTGTCGATCTGGATTCAATAGACTAGTGTTGATCTGGATTCAATAGACTAGTGTTGATTTGGATTGAATAGACTAGTGTTGATCTGGATTGAATAGACTAGTGTTGATATGGATTCAATAGACTAGTGCTGATCTGGATTCAATAGACTAGTGTTGATCTGGATTAAATAGGCTAGTGTTGATCTGGATTCAATAGACTAGTGGATTGAATAGACTGGTGATGATCTGGATTGAATAGACTAGTGTTGATATGGATTCAATAGACTAGTGCTGATCTGGATTCAATAGACTAGTGTTGATCTGGATTCAATAGACTAGTGCTGATCTGGATTCAATAGACTAGTGTTGATATGGATTCAATAGACTAGTGCTGATCTGGATTCAATAGACTAGTGTTGGATTGAATAGACTAGTGTTGATATGGATTCAATAGACTAGTGTTGATATGGATTCAATAGACTAGTGTTGATATGGATTCAATAGACTAGTGCTGATCTGGATTCAATAGACTAGTGTTGATCTGGATTAAATAGGCTAGTGTTGATCTGGATTCAATAGACTAGTGTTGGATTGAATAGACTGGTGATGATCTGGATTGAATAGACTAGTGTTGATATGGATTCAATAGACTAGTGCTGATCTGGATTCAATAGACTAGTGTTGATATGGATTCAATAGACTAGTGTTGATCTGGATTCAATAGACTAGTGTTGATCTGGATTCAATAGACTAGTGTTGATCTGGATTCAATAGACTAGTGTTGGATTGAATAGACCGGTGATGATCTGGATTGAATAGACTAGTGTTGATATGGATTCAATAGACTAGTGCTGATCTGGATTCAATAGACTAGTGTTGATCTGGATTCAATAGGCTAGTGTTGATCTGGATTCAATAGGCTAGTGTTGATCTGGATTCAATAGGCTAGTGTTGATCTGGATTGAATAGACTAGTGTTGATCTGGATTCAATAGGCTAGTGTTGATCTGGATTCAATAGGCTAGTGTTGATCTGGATTCAATAGACTAGTGTTGGTTTGAATAGACTGGTGTTGATCTGGATTGACTAGTGTTGATATGGATTGAATAGAATGGTGTTGATCTGGATGTAATAGACTGGTGTTGACCTGGATTGAACATACTGGTGATCTGGTTGAATAGACTTGTGTTTATCTGGATTCAACATACCGAGGTTAATCTGGATTGAATAGACTGGTGTTGCCAATTTGAGGGAAATATATGTCCTAAAGTTTTTAAAAAATGCAGAAATCCCGGTTGAAAGATGTATTCCTTGTTTATTCCCTTTTGATTCTGGGATTTTACAACCCTTGTTTCCATTGTCTGATTGTACAACCCTAGTTTCCATTGTGTCTGATTTTACAAACCCTAGTTTCCATTGTGTCTGATTGTACAACCCTAGTTTCCATTGTGTCTGATTTTACAAACCCTAGTTTCCATTGTGTCTGATTTTACAAACCCTAGTTTCCATTGTGTCTGATTTTACAAACCCTAGTTTCCATTGTGTCTTGTAGGTTATGTGATTACTATTTCCGTAACTGTTATGTGATTGTGGATAGATGGTAAGTAGTTTATTCATTGTAAAAATACATTATTTATTTAAACGTCTTATCAGATGTAATGTGATACCTATACTTATTTACTGTTTATATGAATCTTTCATAAAAATAAAAATAAATCACAAAAATAGCCTTACCACGTTGAGTGAATATTGTGATCGTTGTGTGATAGATTGTAAGTGTTGTTAATAATTGTAATAGTCATATAATATTTGGAAATCCTTACCAGATTGCCAACAGAGAGCACATTGTTGAACTCGTCGGTCATGGGGTAGTGTTCCAGGGCCATGAAGAGGGTGTTGAGGACGATACAGATGGTTATTGCCAGGTCTAGGAAGGGATCCATCACAATCATCTTCACATACTCCTTTACCTTCAGCCACCACGGGCACCTGTCCCAGATCAGGTACGCCTTGGCAAAAGTGTACCAGCACGGGGGGCACTTCTGACGAGACTCCTCCAGCTCTGGGTGGCAGAGATCAGACACAGGGGTTAGGTTGGAATGGTTTTAGGGCTGTGTAAAATTCCACAAACTTCCCCACGGTTCCTTGGGTTTTTCAAGAAACTTGGTTGAAGGATTATCTCCTTGCTCATGCCCTCCTAATTCTGGGAAATTAAGATTTCGGAAAAAACGGAGAACTTTTAGGAACGATTGTGGAAGCCCAAGCAGTTTTAAAGGGAACACTTTTATATTTATAAAGGATTTATAAAGGGTTTATAAAGGGTTTATAAAGGGTTTGTAAAGGGTTTATAAAGGGTTTGTAAAGGGTTTATAAAGGGTTTATAAAGGGTTTGTAAAGGGTTTATAAAGGGTTTGTAAAGGGTTTATAAAGGGTTTATAAAGGATTTATAAAGGGTTTATAAAGGGTTTATACATGGTTTATAAAGGGTTTGTAAAGGGTTTATAAAGGGTTTATAAAGGGTTTGTAAAGGGTTTGTAAAGGGTTTATAAAGGGTTTATAAAGGATTTGTAAAGGGTTTATAAAGGGTTTGTAAAGGGTTTATAAAGGGTTTATAAAGGGTTTATAAAGGGTTTATAAATGGTTTATAAAGGGTTTATAAAGGGTTTATAAATGGTTTATAAAGGGTTTATAAAGGGTTTATAAAGGGTTTGTAAAGGGTTTATAAAGGGTTTATAAAGGGTTTGTAAAGGGTTTATAAAGGGTTTATAAACTTTTAATAAGTAGTTTATAGATATTTTATAAATCTGTCATAATTTATTAACTGCAAAGATACTACAAAGCACATTGTGTGCTTTTTCTTTTAGCTCCATGCCAAAGACTATACTGGTAATAATAACACCTCTGGTTTTAAAATGCTTGATGGGATTACCTTTTACATCATGATTGGCTTGTTGAGAGCTTTAACAGTCCAGTCAGCTAGCCATCAGTTAGTTATGACTTAGTTATACGTTAGTTTTGAGCTAGTTGTAGATTAAACTTGTAAATGATAAATGAGATATAAGTTAGTTATACATTTATAATGATGTCATAATGAGTTAGTTGGACATTTATAATGAAGTCATAATGAGTTAGTTAGACATTTATAATGATGTCATAATGAGTTAGTTGGACATTTATAATGAAGTCATAATGAGTTAGTTAGACATTTATAATGAAGTCATAATGAGTTAGTTAGACATTTATAATGAAGTCATAATGAGTTAGTTAGACATTTATAATGAAGTCATAATGAGTTAGTTATACATTTATAATGAAGTCATAATGAGTTACTTAGACATTTATAATGAAGTCATAATGAATTAATTAGACATTTATAATGATGTCATAATGAGTTAGTTAGACATTTATAATGAAGTTATAATGAGTTAGTTGGGCGTTAAAAGAGCCTCTGTAAATTGACCTCTGACCTCTGAAGGTACCCTCACCATCCATGGCATCGCTGAGGAAGCTAATGGAGCTCAGACCGCGTTTCCGACGGAGGGGAGGCTCTGCAGTCTCGGGGGAGAGCTGGGCTGGCTTGGCACTGGACTCTTCTAAACAGGTGGGCTCCTGGAAGAACGGGAAAAAGCAAACACTTTGACAAACACTGGCCAATCAAACAATCAATCAATTCAATCAATCACATTATATTTACATTAAAAAAAGTTCACAAACTTTATCTTCTTTGACCTTCTCCATGCTGCAGGCGGGGAGGGAGGTGGGGGTGTGCAGGCCGACAGTGGTGACGCCGTTCTGGTCCAGGGAGATGTTGAGACGTCCGTTGATGTTGAGACTGGGGGTGAAGACCTGGGAGCAATGGCTCCTCACGCTGCCTGTCCTTTTGTGCTTGTGTTGCCAGTTGGGGCCGATGGTGGAGCCTGCCCTGCTCCTCCCCATGATGTCCCCGTGAACACTGTACTCGTCATCCCCGAAGTCGGCATCAGAGGTGGTACAGGGTCTGAAGGAGAAGATACTGGCCTGGCTGCCACGGCGAGTGCTGAGAGGGTGGGACGACATGGCAGCCAGGAGAGGGTGGACGGGCATGGGAGACGTGGGAGGCAGGGGGGACTGGAGGGAGGATAAGGAGAGAGAGAGAGAGAGAGAGAGAGAGAGAGAGAGAGAGAGAGAGAGAGAGAGAGAGAGAGTTGTAGAAGACAAAAAATAGTGAGACATTCATTATTTTTTTTAATGTTAACCTTTGTTCAATAAGGCAAATCAGTTAAGAACAAATTCTTATTTACAATGACGGCACTACCCCGGCCAAACCCGGGCGACAATTGTGCGCTGCCCTATGGGTCTCCCAGTCACGGCCAGATGTGATGCAGTCTGGAATCGAACCAGGGCACTGCAGTGACACCTCTTGCACTGAGATGCAGTGTCTTAGACCGCTGCGCCACTCAGGACCCCAAGTGGTGCAGCAGGCCTTGACAGGCTAGTGTTGCTCCACATTGGTAGTGAATAAGGTGAGTTTGCCTTATACACATTGGTAGTGAATAAGGTGAGTTTGCCTTATACACATTGGTAGTGAATAAGGTGAGTTTGCCTTATACACATTGGTAGTGAATAAGGTGAGTTTGCCATATTGTGATTGTTAAAAGGCTAATCGGGAACATGATGATGCTAAACAAGGTTCTAATCAACATTCAAACTTTCCAAGACCGACACGTTGTCAACTACAAATCCCTCTGACAGTTCGGTAAGGTGTGATATGTGCTCGTCTTGCCAAGCTACTTAAAAAGGAATACGCTACAGTGTAAGTCGCTCTGGATAAGAGCGTCTGTTAAAAAATACCAAAATGCAATGCAATGTAATGTAAAAAAAAAAAGTGTCTGTCGTACCACCCGCTCGTCCAGTGGATCAAACTTCTCGTCTGATTCGTCCTCTGGATCCTCGGACAGCATCCTGCGAGATCTTCTACTGGCTGTCCGTTTCAAACTACTGCCCACTTTTAGTTGAAACGGTGACAGCTCTGGAGACATGACCGAGTCTGTCTCCTGCTGGATTCTTCTCTCGGCCATCTTCCCCACCAGCAGAGAAACCAGTTCAGTTTACACGGTCAAAATAATAACTGATGATATAATGACCATCAATCTGTGCTTTACCATTGACGTTAAAGGAATTTAACACACATTCTAGACAGAGGTTCATTAGTAGGAATTATTACAATATTTCTAAAATGTAATACATACTTTAATTTCCTGAATTGGCAAAACAAAAACAAAAAGAAAAACAAAATAAGTAACAGGATGTTTTAAAATAAACTTTAAACCAGAGCCATACATTATAGAGAGAATATATTACAACATACTGTACTATACTGTACTATACTGTACTATACTGTACTATACTGTACTGTACTATACTGTACTATACTGTACTATACTGTACTATACTGTACTGTACTGTACTATACTGTACTGTACTATACTGTACTGTACTATACTGTACTATACTGTACTGTACTATACTGTACTATACTGTACTGTACTATACTGTACTGTACTATACTGTACTATACTGTACTATACTGTACTGTACTGTACTATACTGTACTGTACTATACTGTACTATACTGTACTGTACTATACTATACTGTACTATACTGTACTATACTGTACTGTACTATACTGTACTGTACTATACTGTACTATACTGTACTATACTGTACTGTATTATACTGTACTGTACTATACTGTACTGTACTATACTGTACTATACTGTACTGTACTATACTGTACTGTACTATACTGTACTGTACTATACTGTACTATACTGTACTGTACTATACTATACTGTACTATACTGTCTAATGTAAACCAGGGTTGGGGCCAATTTGAATTGAAGACAGTCAATTCAGGAAGTAAACTGAAATATGAATTCAATAATTAATTAATTCAACTGAAAGGGAAATTTATTTATTTTCAGTGAATTCAATTTGAATGAACCCCAGCCCAGATGTGGCCAAGCTACTCTCTGTTCTCTGTATAGGTGCTGTACAATGCTAATAAAGTTGCAAATCAAATTGCCCTATGTTGGGACAATAAAGCTTTCTGAACTTGAATCTGTTTAGAAAATGTCTGCCTTCCGAAAACCTTCAACCCACCGTCTGAATACAAACCTACCGTCTGAATACCAACCTATTGTCTGAATACAAACCTATCATCTGAATACCAACCTATCGTCTGAATAAGAACCTATCGTCTGAATACAAACCTATCGTCTGAATACCAACCTATCGTCTGAATACCAACCTATTGTCTGAATAACAACCTATCGTCTGAATACCAACCTATCGCCTGAATACCAACCTATCGTCTGAATACAAACCTATCGTCTGAATACCAACCTATCGTCTGAATACAAACCTATCGTCTGAATACCAACCTATCGTCTGAATAAGAACCTATCGTCTGAATACGAACCTATCGTCTGACTACCAACCTATCGTCTGAATACCAACCTATCGTCTGAATACCAACCTATCATCTGAATACCAACCTATCATCTGAATACCAACCTATCGTCTGAATACCAACCTATCATCTGAATACCAACCTATCGTCTGAATACAAACCTATTGTCACGTCCTGACCTTAGATATCTCTGTTTTTATATATATTTTGGTTAGGTCAGCGTGTGACTAGGGTGGGTACTCTAGTTTTTGTATGTCTAGGGTTTTGTATGTCATGGGGGTTTTGTATGTCTATGTTGGCCTGATATGGTTCCCAAACAGAGACAGCTGTTTATCGTTGTCTCTGATTGAGGATCATATTTAGGTAGCCATTTTCCTCATTTGTGTGGTGGGATAATGTCTACATTTAGTTGCCTGAGTGCACAACAGTAGCTTCACGTTTCATTTGGTTGTTTGTTATTTTTGTTCAGTGAGTTTCGATTTATTAAAATTATGTGGAACTCTACTCACGCTGCGCCTTGGTCTCATCATTACGACGATCTCATCATTACGACCATTACACCTATCATCTGAATACGAACCTATCGTCTGAATACGAACCTATCGTCTGAATGCGAACCTAGCGTCTGAATATGAACCTATCGCCTGAATACCAACCTATCGTCTGAATACAAACCTACCGTCTGAATACAAACCTACCGTCTGAATACAAACCTATCGTCTGTATACAAACCTATCGCCTGAATACCAACCTATCGTCTGAATACAAACCTACCGTCTGAATACAAACCTACCGTCTGAATACAAACCTATCGTCTGAATACAAACCTATTGTCTGAATACCAACCTATCGTCGAAATAAGAACTTATCGTCTGAATACCAACCTATCGTCTGAATACCAACCTACCGTCTGAATACAAACCTACTGTCTGAATATGAACCTATCGTCTGAATACAAACCTATCGTCTGAATACCAACCTATCGTCGAAATAAGAACTTATCGTCTGAATACCAACCTATCGTCTAAATACAAACCTATCGTCTGAATACAAACCTATCGTCGAAATAAGAACTTATCGTCTGAATACCAACCTATCGTCTGAATACCAACCTATCGTCTGAATACCAACCTATCGTCTGAATACCAACCTATCGTCTGAATACCAAACCTATCGTCTGAATACAAACATACCGTCTGAATACAAACCTACCGTCTGAATACGAACCTATCGTCTGAATACAAACCTATCGTCTGAATAACAACCTATCGTCGAAATAAGAACTTATCGTCTGAATACCAACCTATCGTCTGAATACCAACCTATCGTCTAAATACAAACCTATCGTCTGAATACAAAACCTATCGTCGAAATAAGAACTTATCGTCTGAATACCAACCTATCGTCTGAATACCAACCTATCGTCTGAATACCAACCTATCGTCTGAATACCAAACCTATCGTCTGAATACAAACATACCGTCTGAATACAAACCTATCGTCTGAATACCAACCTATCATCTGAATACCAACCTATCGTCTGAATACAAACATACCGTCTGAATACAAACCTATCGTCTGAATACAAACCTATCGTCTGAATACCAAACCTATCGTCTGAATACAAACATACCGTCTGAATACCAACCTATCGTCTGAATACCAACCTATCGTCTGAAAACGAACCTATCGTCTGAATACCAACCTACCGTCTGAATACCAACCTATCGTCTGAATACCAACCTATCGTCTGAATACCAACCTATCGTCTGAATAGTAAATCCAACCTACCCTCTGTTCTCTGCGTACATGTTCCATGGCCAGCTGAAACTCCCTCTCCTTCATCCAGGCCTCCTGGATGGTGGCCTGGTTCTGTTCCTCGTAGGCCATGGCCACCACAGCCAGGATCAGGTTGACCAGGTAGAAGGAACCCAGAAAGATGACCAGCACAAAGAAGACCATGTAGGTTTTCCCTGCTGAACGCAGAGTCTGAGGAGGAACAGAGATACAGCAGGTTAACACACACACACACACACACACACAGGAAGCGCCCGGCTCATAAGAGTGTATACAGGGTATTGTAGGTTGTGTACCTGATGATAGAGGTTCTCCCAGTAGTCCTGGGTCATCAGCCGGAACAGCGCCAGGAAAGCCCAGCCAAAGCTGTCGAAGCTGGTATAACCATAGTTAGGGTTCCTTCCTATTCTCAGACAGTCAAATCCCTCAGGACACTTCCTGCAACACACAGCATCAGTATTCTAGGGTTAACACATGACACAGCAGTATTCTAGGGTTAAACACATGACACAGCAGTATTCTTGGGTTAAACACATGACACAGCAGTATTTTAGGGTTAACACATGACACAGCAGTATTCTAGGGTTAACACATGACACAGCAGTATTCTAGGGTTAACACATGACACAGCAGTATTCTAGGGTTAAACACATGACACAGCAGTATTCTAGGGTTAACACATGACAGAGAGAGAGAGAGAGAGAGAGAGAGAGAGAGAGAGAGAGAAAGAGACAGAGAGACAGAGACAGAGAGAGGGAGAGAGAGCGAGAGAGAGACAGAGAGAGAGAGACAGAGCGAGAGAGACAGAGAGAGAGACAGAGAGACAGAGAGAGAGAGAGACAGAGAGAGAGAGAGAGAGAGACAGAGAGAGAGACAGAGAGAGACAGAGAGAGAGACAGAGAGAGAGACAGAGAGAGACAGAGAGAGGGAGGGGAGAGAGAGAGAGAGAGAGAGAGACAGAGAGATAGAGAGAGACAGAGAGACAGAGAGAGGGAGGGGAGAGAGACAGAGAGACAGAGAGAGGGAGGGGAGAGAGACAGAGAGAGAGAGAGAGAGAGAGAGAGAGACAGAGAGAGACAGAGAGAGACAGAGAGACAGAGAGAGAGAGAGAGAGAGAGACAGAGAGAGAGAGACAGAGAGAGAGAGACAGAGAGAGAGACAGAGAGAGAGACAGACAGCGAGAGAGACAGACAGAGAGAGAGACAGAGACAGGGTTAACACATGACACAGCAGTATTCTAGGGTTAACACATGACACATCAGTATTCTAGGGTTAAACACATGACACAGCAGTATTCTAGGGTTAACACATGACACAGCAGTATTATAGGGTTAACACATGACACATCAGTATTCTAGGGTTAACACATGACACAGCAGTATTCTAGGGTTAACACATGACACATCAGTATTCTAGGGTTAACACATGACACAGCAGTATTCTAGGGTTAACACATGACGCAGCAGTATTCTAGGGTTAACACATGACACAGCAGTATTCTAGGGTTAAACACATGACACAGCAGTATTCTAGGGTTAAACACATGACACAGCAGTATTCTAGGGTTAAACACATGACACAGCAGTATTCTAGGGTTAAACACATGACACAGCAGTATTCTAGGGTTAACACATGACACAGCAGTATTCTAGGGTTAACACATGACACAGCAGTATTCTAGGGTTAACACATGACACAGCAGTATTCTAGGGTTAACACATGACACAGCAGTATTCTAGGGTTAACACATGACACATCAGTATTCTAGGGTTAAACACATGACACAGCAGTATTCTAGGGTTAAACACATGACACAGCAGTATTCTAGGGTTAACACATGACACAGCAGTATTCTAGGGTTAACACATGACACAGCAGTATTCTAGGGTTAACACATGACACAGCAGTATTCTAGGGTTAACACATGACACAGCAGTATTCTAGGGTTAAACACATGACACAGCAGTATTATTGGGTTAAACACATGACACAGCAGTATTTTAGGGTTAACACATGACACAGCAGTATTCTAGGGTTTAACACATGACACAGCAGTATTCTAGGGTTAACACATGACACAGCAGTATTCTAGGGTTAACACATGACACAGCAGTATTCTAGGGTTAACACATGACACAGCAGTATTCTAGGGTTAACACATGACACAGCAGTATTCTAGGGTTAAACACATGACACAGCAGTATTCTAGGGTTAAACACACGACACAGCAGTATTCTAGGGTTAACACATGACACAGCAGTATTCTAGGGTTAAACACACGACACAGCAGTATTCTAGGGTTAACACATGACACAGCAGTATTCTAGGGTTAAACACATGACACAGCAGTATTCTAGGGTTAAACACATGACACAGCAGTATTCTAGGGTTAACATATGACACAGCAGTATTCTACCCAGTGGGGGTAGGGGGCGGGGGGGTGGAAGTAGTTTTCATTTATTTCAGATACAGTACCTCCTATGTGTGCATGCACTACAATTACATTATTCATAGTTTTTTTTTTACTTTTAAAATGTATTAACTTTTAATGTGGCATTAACATAACCAGTTATTATGTTTTCATCTGGTCGTCAAACAATCACTTCAATTGGATCCTGTAAACCTGGCTGCCAGCACACATACGTGATATGTGATATGTTACATAAGTGTGATATGTTACATACGTGTGATATGTTACATACGTGTGATATGTTACATATGTGTGATATGTTACATACGTGTGATATGTTACATACGTGTGATATGTTACATATGTGTGATATGTTTCATAAGTGTGATATGTTACATACGTGTGATATGTTACATACGTGTGATATGTTACATACGTGTGATATGTTACATATGTGTGATATGTTACATACGTGTGCTATATTACACACATGTGATATGTTACATACGTGTGATATGTTACATATGTGTGATATGTTACATACATGTGATATGTTACATACGTGTGATATCTTACGTACATGTGATATGTTTCCTAAGTGTGATATGTTTCATACGTGTGATATGCAGTAATTACAAATAGTGGGTTTTCTTGGCTTCTTTGAGTGTAATTATTGTGACAGGCTCATGTTCAACCGGTACGGCGTACCCCCACCATTTATTTCGCTGAGGGGGACGCCGTACCAGCCAGCTAACTTTCACCGTTGATTTTACAACCCAAAACAGAGTAAAGGTGGTAATGGACAGCTAAGAGCTAACACTGATGACGGTTACACCAAGTCTGTACAGTAAACCAATAATAATAATAACTCCTATAGAGTTGAATTCAACACTGTTTCAGATAACATCCCAGTCTGCATAGTGTTAAAGTTACTCTACAGGCAGTGTCACATTTTCAGAGTTAATTAGTGGAGACAGTGGTGGAGAAGGTGGAAAGTTTTAAGTTCCTCGGTGTACACATCACGGACAAACGGACAAACTGAAATGGTCCACCCACAAAGCCTCAGGAGGCTGAAGAAATTTGGCTTGTCACCAAAAACACTCACAAACTTTTACAGATGCACAATCGAGAGCATCCTGTCGGGCTGTATCACCGCCTGGTACGGCAACTGCTCCGCCCACAACCGTAAGGCTCTCCAGGGGGTAGTGAGGTCTGCACAACGTATCACCGGGGGCAAACTACCTGCCCTCCAGGACACCTACACCACCCGATGTCACAGGAAGGTCAAAAAGATAATCAAGGACAACAACCACCCGAGCCACTGCCTGTTCACCCCGCTATAATTCAGAAGGCGAGGACAGTACAGGTGCATCAAAGCTGGGACCGAGAGACTGAAAAACAGCTTCTACCTCAAGGCCATCAGACTGTTAAACAGCCATCACTAACATTGAGTGGCTGCTGCCAACATACTGACTCAACTCCAGCCACTTTAACAATTACAAATTGGATGTAATAAAGAGAGACAGAGAGACAGAGAGAGAGAGACAGAGCGAGAGAGACAGAGACAGAGAGAGGGAGGGGAGAGAGAGAGAGAGAGAGACAGAGCGAGAGAGACAGAGAGAGAGACAGAGAGACAGAGAGAGAGAGAGAGAGACAGAGCGAGAGAGACAGAGAGAGAGACAGAGAGACAGAGAGAGAGAGAGAGAGACAGAGAGAGGGAGGGGAGAGAGACAGAGCGAGAGAGACAGAGAGAGAGACAGAGAGACAGAGAGAGAGAGAGAGAGACAGAGAGAGGGAGGGGAGAGAGAGAGACAGAGAGAGAGACAGAGCGAGAGAGACAGAGAGAGAGACAGAGAGACAGAGAGAGAGAGAGAGAGAGAGAGAGAGAGACAGAGAGAGAGAGAGAGAGAGAGAGACAGAGAGAGAGACAGAGAGAGAGACAGAGAGAGAGAGACAGAGAGACAGAGAGAGGGAGGGGAGAGAGACAGAGAGAGAGAGAGAGAGAGAGAGAGAGAGAGAGAGAGAGAGACAGAGAGAGGGAGGGGAGAGAGACAGAGAGACAGAGAGAGGGAGGGGAGAGACAGAGAGACAGACAGAGAGACAGAGAGAGGGGGACAGAGAGGTTCCTGTAACACCTCACCTGGTGTACACAGCTGCTTCCTGGAGTTATTCACCCATGATTTATTCCAGAAAAATCACAGGTGCAAAATGTAGCACAGGGGGCAAGTTACACTGATATAACACTATATACAGCCTAAAGCCCTAAACGGTTGAACAGCCTTATGGTGTTCTGTCCTGGTCCAGTGTACTGAAAGAGTTGTTTCATTACCCAAGCAGGTCCTAACATATTCAGGATGTATAAACTATGTAGGAGGAGTCAGATGTAATCTCAACCTACAGTACCCCCTGTATATAGACTCCACATTGACTCTGTACCAGTACCCCTGTATATAGTCTCCACATTGACTCTGTACCGGTACCCCCTGTATATAGCCTCCACATTGACTCTGTACCAGTACCCCCTGTATATAGCCTCCACATTGACTCTGTACCGGTACCACCTGTATATAGCCTCCACATTGACTCTGTACCAGTACCCCCTGTATATAGCCTCCACATTGACTCTGTACCGGTACCCCCTGTATATAGCCTCCACATTGACTCTGTACCAGTACCCCTGTATATAGCCTCCACATTGACTCTGTACCGTAACACCCTGTATATAGCCTCCACATTGACTCTGTAACAGTACCCCCTGTATATAGCCTCCACATTGACTCTGTACCGTAATACCCTGTATATAGCCTCCACATTGACTCTGTACCAGTACCCCCTGTATATAGCCTCCACATTGACTCTGTACCGGTACCCCTGTATATAGCCTCCACATTGACTCTGTACCGGTACCCCCTGTATATAGCCTCCACATTGACTCTGTACCGGTACCCCCTGTATATAGCCTCCACATTGACTCTGTACCGGTACCCCCTGTATATAGCCTCCACATTGACTCTGTACCGGTACCCCCTGTATATAGACTCCACATTGACTCTGTACCGGTACCCCCTGTATATAGCCTCCACATTGACTCTGTACCGTAACACCCTGTATATAGCCTCCACATTGACTCTGTACCGTAACACCCTGTATATAGCCTCCACATTGACTCTGTACCGTAATACCCTGCATATAGCCTTCACATTGACTCTGTACCGTAACACCCTGTATATAGCCTCCACATTGACTCTGTACCGGTACCCCCTGTATACAGTCTCCACGTTGACTCTGTATATACTATATAGAGCCTTGCTACTGTCATTTTACTGTTTTTTAAATGTTATTTATTTACTTATCTATTGTTCACCTATATTTTTTACTTAAAAATTGCACTGTTGGTCAGGGCATTTCACTGTAAGGTCTACTACACCTGTTGTATTCAGCATTTCACTGTAAGGTCTACTACACCTGTTGTATTCAGCATTTCACTGTAAGGTCTACTACACCTGTTGTATTCAGCATTTCACTGTAAGGTCTACCTACACCTGTTGTATTCAGCATTTCACTGTAAGGTCTACCTACACCTGATGTATTCAGCATTTCACTGTAAGATCTACTACACCTGTTGTATTCAGCATTTCACTGTAAGGTCTACTACACCTGTTGTATTCAGCATTTCACTGTAAGGTCTACCTACACCTGTTGTATTCAGCATTTCACTGTAAGGTCTACCTACACCTGTTGTATTCAGCATTTCACTGTAAGGTCTACCTACACCTGTTGTATTCAGCATTTCACTGTAAGATCTACTACACCTGTTGTATTCAGCATTTCAATGTAAGGTCTACCTACACCTGTTGTATTCAGCATTTCACTGTAAGGTCTACTACACCTGTTGTATTCAGCATTTCACTGTAAGGTCTACTACACCTGTTGTATTCAGCATTTCACTGTAAGGTCTACTACACCTGTTGTATTCAGCATTTCACTGTAAGGTCTACTACACCTGTTGTATTCAGCATTTCACTGTAAGGTCTACCTACACCTGTTGTATTCAGCATTTCACTGTAAGGTCTACCTACACCTGTTGTATTCAGCATTTCACTGTAAGATCTACTACACCTGTTGTATTCAGCATTTCACTGTAAGGTCTACTACACCTGTTGTATTCAGCATTTCACTGTAAGGTCTACCTACACCTGTTGTATTCAGCATTTCACTGTAAGGTCTACTACACCTGTTGTATTCAGCATTTCACTGTAAGGTCTACTACACCTGTTGTATTCAGCATTTCACTGTAAGGTCTACTACACCTGTTGTATTCAGCATTTCACTGTAAGGTCTACCTACACCTGTTGTATTCAGCATTTCACTGTAAGGTCTACTACACCTGTTGTATTCAGCATTTCACTGTAAGGTCTACTACACCTGTTGTATTCAGCATTTCACTGTAAGGTCTACCTACACCTGTTGTATTCAGCATTTCACTGTAAGGTCTACCTACACCTGTTGTATTCAGCATTTCACTGTGAGATCTACCTACACCTGTTGTATTCAGCATTTCACTGTAAGGTCTACCTACACCTGTTGTATTCAGCATTTCACTGTAAGGTCTACCTACACCTGTTGTATTCAGCATTTCAATGTAAGGTCTACCTACACCTGTTGTATTCAGCATTTCACTGTAAGGTCTACCTACACCTGTTGTATTCAGCATTTCACTGTAAGGTCTACTACACCTGTTGTATTCAGCATTTCACTGTAAGGTCTACCTACACCTGTTGTATTCAGCAGTTCACTGTAAGGTCTACTACACCTGTTGTATTCAGCATTTCACTGTAAGGTCTACCTACACCTGTTGTATTCAGCAGTTCACTGTAAGGTCTACTATACCTGTTGTATTCAGCATTTCACTGTGCGGTCTACTACACCTGTTGTATTCAGCATTTCACTGTAAGGTCTACCTACACCTGTTGTATTCAGCAGTTCACTGTAAGGTCTACCTACACCTGTTGTATTCAGCATTTCACTGTAAGGTCTACCTACACCTGTTGTATTCAGCATTTCACTGTAAGATCTACTACACCTGTTGTATTCAGCATTTCACTGTAAGGTCTACCTACACCTGTTGTATTCAGCATTTCACTGTAAGATCTACTACACCTGTTGTATTCAGCATTTCACTGTAAGGTCTACCTACACCTGTTGTATTCAGCATTTCACTGTAAGGTCTACCTACACCTGTTGTATTCAGCATTTCACTGTAAGGTCTACTACACCTGTTGTATTCAGCATTTCAATGTAAGATCTACTACACCTGTTGTATTCAGCATTTCACTGTAAGGTCTACTACACCTGTTGTATTCAGCATTTCACTGTAAGGTCTACCTACACCTGATGTATTCAGCATTTCACTGTAAGATCTACTACACCTGTTGTATTCAGCATTTCACTGTAAGGTCTACTACACCTGTTGTATTCAGCATTTCAATGTAAGGTCTACTACACCTGTTGTATTCAGCATTTCACTGTAAGGTCTACCTACACCTGTTGTATTCAGCATTTCACTGTAAGATCTACTACACCTGTTGTATTCAGCAGTTCACTGTAAGGTCTACTACACCTGTTGTATTCAGCATTTCACTGTAAGGTCTACCTACACCTGTTGTATTCAGCATTTCACTGTAAGGTCTACCTACACCTGTTGTATTCAGCATTTCACTGTAAGATCTACTACACCTGTTGTATTCAGCAGTTCACTGTAAGGTCTACTACACCTGTTGTATTCAGCATTTCACTGTAAGGTCTACTACACCTGTTGTATTCAGCAGTTCACTGTAAGGTCTACTACACCTGTTGTATTCAGCATTTCAATGTAAGGTCTACTACACCTGTTGTATTCAGCATTTCACTGTAAGGTCTGTAAGGTCTACTATACCTGTTGTATTCAGCATTTCACTGTAAGGTCTACTACACCTGTTGTATTCAGCATTTCACTGTAAGGTCTACCTACACCTGTTGTATTCAGCATTTCAATGTAAGGTCTACTACACCTGTTGTATTCAGCATTTCACTGTAAGGTCTGTAAGGTCTACTATACCTGTTGTATTCAGCATTTCACTGTAAGGTCTACTACACCTGTTGTATTCAGCATTTCACTGTAAGGTCTACCTACACCTGTTGTATTCAGCATTTCACTGTAAGGTCTACTACACCTGTTGTATTCAGCATTTCACTGTAAGGTCTACTACACCTGTTGTATTCAGCATTTCACTGTAAGGTCTACTACACCTGTTGTATTCAGCATTTCACTGTAAGGTCTACTACACCTGTTGTATTCAGCATTTCACTGTAAGGTCTACCTACACCTGTTGTATTCAGCATTTCACTGTAAGGTCTACTACTTTCTCTCCCCCCTCCCCACTCTTTCTCTCCCCCCTCCCCACTCTTTCTTTCCCCCATCCCCACTCTCTCCCCCTCCCCACTCTTTCTCTCCCCACTCCCCACTCTTTCTCTCCCCCCTCCCCACACTTTCTCTCCCCCTCCCCACTCTTTCTCTCCCCACTCCCCACTCTTTCTCTCCCCCTCCCCACTCTTTCTCTCCCCACTCCCCTCACTCTTTCTCTCCCCCCGCCACACTCTTTCTCTCCCCCCTCCTCACTCTTTCTCTCCCCACTCCCCACTCTTTCTCTCCCCCCTCCTTACTCTTTCTCTCCCCCCTCCCCACTCTTTCTCTCCCCCCTCCCCACTCTTTCTCTCCCCCCCCACTCTTTTTCTCCCCCCTCCCCACTCTTTCTCTCCCCACTCCCCACTCTTTCTCTCCCCACTCCCCTCACTCTTTCAATTCAATTCAAATGGCTTTATTAGCATATGTTTAAATTGCCAAAGCAGGTGAAAGAGATAATAAACTAACGTGGGAAAAAACAATATAAAATTAACAGTAAACATTAAACTCACAAAAGTTCCAAAAGAATAGAGACATTTCAAATGTCATATTATGGCTATGTGTTGTAACGATATACAAATAGTTAAAGTACAAAAGGGAAAATAAATAAACATAAATATGGGTTGTATTTACAATGGTGTTTGTTCTTCACTGGTTGCCCTTTTCTTGTGGCAACAGGCCCCAAATCTTGCTGCTGTGATTGCACACTGGTATTTCACCCAATAGATTTGGGAGTTCATCAAAATTGGGTTTGTTTTCGTATTCTTTGTGGGTCTGTGTAATCTGAGGGAAATATGTGTCTCTAATATGGTCATACATTGGACAGGAGGTTAGGAAGTGCAGCTCAGTTTTAACCTCATTTTGTATGAAGTGTGCACATAGCCTGTCTTCTCTTGAGAGCCATGTCTGCCTACGGCGGCCTTTCTCAATAGCAAGGCTATGCTCACGGAGTCTGTACATAGTCAAAGCTTTCCTTAAGTTTGGGTCAGTCACAGTGGTCAGGTATTCTGCCACTGTGTACTGTCTGTTTAGGGCCAAATAGCATTCTAGTTTGGTCTGTTTTTTTGATAATTCTTTCCAATGTGTCAAATAATTATATTTTTGTTTTCTCATGATTTGGTTGGGTCTAATTGTGTTGCTGTCCTGGGGCTCTGTGGGGTGTGTTTGTGAACAAGGACCAGCTTGCTTAGGGGACTCTTTTCCAGGTTCATCTCTCTATAGGTGATGGCTTTGTTATGGAAGGTTTGGGAATCGCTTCCTTTTAGGTGGTTGTAGAATTTAACGTCTCTTTTCTGGATTCTGATAATTAGTGGGTATCGGCCTAATTCTGCACTGCATGCATTATTTGGTGTTTACCGTTGTACACAGAGGATATTTTTGCAGAATTCTGCCTGTAGAGTCTCAATTTGGTGTTTGTCCCAATTTGTGAGGTCTTGGTTGGTGAGCGGACCCCAGACCTCACAACCATACAGAGCAATGGGTTCTATAACTGATTCAAGCATTTTTAGCCAGATCCTAATTGTTATAGTCAAATTTGATGTTCGTTTTGATGGCGTAGAAGGCCCTTCTTGCCTTGTCTCTCAGATCGTTCACAGGTTTCTGGAAGTTATCTGTGGCACTGATGTTTAGGCCGAGGTATGTATAGTTTTTTTGTGTGCTCTAGGTCAATGGTGTCTTGATGGAATTTGTAATTGTGGTCCTGGCAACTGGACTTTTTTTGGAACACCATTATTTTTGTCTTACTGAGATTTACTGTTAGGGCCCAGGTCTGACAGAATACTCTCAGCTTGGGAGTATAACAGCATGTTTAGAGTCTCAGCGTGGGGATAAAGCAGTATGTTTAGAGTCTTAGCATGTGGGTAAAGCAGTATGTTTAGAGTCTCAGTGTGGGGGTAAAGCAGTATGTTTAGAGTCTCAGCGTGAGGGTAAAGCAGTATGTTTAGAGTCTCAGCTTGGGGATAGATAAAGCAGTATGTTTAGAGTCTCAGCTTGGGGATAGATAAAGCAGTATGTTTAGAGTCTCAGCTTGGGGATAGATAAAGCAGTATGTTTAGAGTCTCAGCTTGGGGATAGATAAAGCAGTATGTTTAGAGTCTCAGCTTGGGGATAGATAAAGCAGTATGTTTAGAGTCTCAGCTTGGGGATAGATAAAGCAGTATGTTTAGAGTCTCAGCTTGGGGATAGATAAAGCAGTATGTTTAGAGTCTCAGCTTGGGG